>NC_056734.1:207373049-207498049 GCF_019279795.1 Protopterus annectens
GATGGAGCGTCCACTGAACCAGGTAATTATAGGCCCATCAACCTAACTAACCTGATCTGCAAAGCCATGGAGCGCATTATCATGGACCTTATAAACAAGGACGTTGGCAACCTCCAAACTATTGGCCCTACACAGTTTGGTTATGTCAAAGGGAGATCATGCCTGTTAAACTTGATCAACATCTTCAAAACAGCCACCAAACCCATGGACAAGGGGAAGATGGTGCACACCATCTACTTTGACCTAGCCAAAGCCTTTGACATTATTCCTCACTCGGGCATAATAGATAAACTCTTGCAGCTTGGCATCGACCCGTATTTTACCAGATGGGTAGCTAACTGGCTCACTGATAGAACCCACTCAGTCAAAGTAGGAGAAGCCACCTCTAGAAGCAGACCCTTAATGAGTGGTGTACCCCAAGGATTGGTCTTGGGGTCTCTACTGTTTGGGATATACTTTTCTGAGGTACACGCCAAAACTAGTGTTCTGTGGCTGACCAAGTTAGCGGATGACTGCAAGCTAGATGCTGTCTTAAATTCCCCTAGTAATGTGAACATCCTCCAAGAGGGCTTTACCCAAACTAATGACTGGTGCCAGAAGCATGGCCTCAAACATAATGCCAAGAAATGCATCATTATCCCCTTTGTGGAAAATGGCATCCCCACTAATTATTACATTAATAACAGCATACTAAGCATGCAATCAGTCATGAGGGACTTGGGTGCTCAGGTTGATATCAACCTGACTTTTGACCACCACATTGCCTCCACTATACAGAAGGCTTTCAACATGGCCCACCTCATAAGCAAGGGTATTTCTTCCAGGAACAATGAGATAATAACATCCTTGTACCTCTCCCTTATTAGACACGTTATAGAGTACAGTACCCCCTTTGGCATATACCTTGCTAAGCACATGCAGCAGCTGGAGAGACCACAGAGGTTCCTGACCAGGAAAATCCAGGGTCTGAAACACCTATCCTACACATATAGGCTAACAGCAATGTCCATCTACTCAGTCTCATAGAGACTGCTCAGACCTGACCTGTGTCTGGCATACAAGGCCATATCAGACCCAGCCTTGATGGAGTTGCTGCATATCCATAAGTCAAACTCCAGTCATGCAGCCTGCACACAAGGCCTCATCGGGGTCTGTGACATTAACAGAATTTGTTGGCAGGATAGATTTGTGTCCCAAAAGACTCCCCCATCTGTGGAATAGACTCCCTGTTCATATCAAGCAGAGTACCTCTCTAGCCCCTTTAAGAGGAACCTGGATGACTGAATGGGAAACAGAAAATAGACCCCTGGTATCCCACCTGTGTCCCTGCTAGACAGGGGATACAGGTGCTGACATTGTGGAAACATGGGCATAATTCTTGGCTAGGCTTATAAGGGCTCATCCTATGAACATCTTTCCGTAAGTGCCATGGAATCTTTTACTATCACATAAATTTCTACCGATGTAGGCAGTTGAGACCTCCATTTATCATGTTCTCTGTAGGAGAAACAGCAAGGGTGGTGCAGTACAGTGTCAGTGTTATAACACAATTCCAAATGTCTGGTTTAGGGAAAGAACCTGCTGCCTTCTGATTTATTGCACTCGATGACAGGAAGAACAGAAGTTAAAGGGTTCTCATTCTATTTCCATACTAGCTATCCAAAATCATGTTCCAGTGGTGTTATTGTTTTACAATATAATGGGAGGTGGTTGCATGGCTGAAGTGCTGTCCAATGGATGAGCTGTTAAAGCTGAGGTGCCATTTTGATTGAGCTGATCTTAGCCAAAAGGGTTGGAAAAGATCCCATGGCACTTAGCGAAAAGAGCCAAAGTATCCTTATTAACAATCAAAAATACATATTAATTAAGATAAACGTTTCCTTCCTTCAAACATTTTGCAACAAAAGGTTATCAATTTGGGTCACCCTTAAAATCTGTGAGTAGAGAGATTAACATGGTAGGAACAGTTAAATATATAAATAAATGGAATTAAGGCCTCTTACATTTCGAGAATAGCATTATGAGGTAAGTACTTCATTAACTTTTTTTTAAATTAGTGGTATACTATCTTTAATTGATACTATGGTATTGTTTTCATCCTGCAACTGGTAGTCATAAGTTCAAAAACAAATGAAAGAATTAAGAAGAGCTGATAACACCAAAAGACTGACATTCTATTTAAGGATGGTTCTCTATTTGTGTAAGTTTAGCTTGTCCACACGATGTCCCAGAAACTTTAGCTGTACAACTGGAAATTATGACAGTCTATGACATTTGTAGAGTCAGAGACCGATTTTACTAGGATACAACAGTGAACAACCAGCTAGCTATACATTCATGTTATGTTCCTGCAAAAGCAGTAGATGCAATATAACAGTAAGAAATAGACATTCAAATCTCTGAAGAAACAGCAGAATGATGACCAAAGATGAAATATTAAGTGGAAGGCAAAAACCATTACTATTTAGAGGATTCCTTTCTCCTTTATATAAAGAAAAGAATAGATTTTATTTCAGACTTACTGAATAAAAGCAGAATTAAAAACAGTAGTTTGTTTTGTATCATACAATACGGTCTTAACAGACCCATCAAGAAGGAAGCATTACCATTTTTGCTACTGTTGAAGCTTGGATCTCAGTGTTTACAACATTGTGATTAGCAATAAACCCATACCTCTGAGCTGTACCTCATTATCAGGAACACCTATGTTGAGTCTTAAAAATTCCACATTCCATGCTGTTCAACAGTGAAATGGTCAGTCACACATTAACTGCTATGATTTTTAAATCCGACATCCTGGGAGCAAAGAGAGTGATCTTTTTAGCTGAAGTTGTTAGTGTTACACATTTAGTTCACAGTATTTGCAGTAGTGTTCCACATTTTAGAGACAGAAGGCTGGGCTCTAAGTAGTAAAATACATTTCCGTGTATTGATATAGGATGATTTAATTACACACTCATTGTGCCAGACAGCTGTGAAAATTCAAGTCCTTATCTAATTTTCCAAAAAAGCAAAGAGCAAAGCTATAGACTAAAATGAGTTTTTCCTACATGTGAAATTGACTACATCATACTATCAACATATGACAGCTGCACTTTTACATGGAACTCTCAGAATGCAGACCACATTTATAGAATTTTTTTTCTGAAACAAGTAACTGTGTAAGAGTGTTCTCAAAACCAGATGACACCCTGGTAAAAATGTTGCCATGTTATTACCGAATCACTTTTCTTAAGATAATAGAAGGAAAGGCAATCACTTGAATTCTACCATTTTATTCTTTAAGAAGATGGGTGAGGGTGGATATTGGTAGCAACTCAAATAACAAAACAGCAAAGTACATGGCAGATAATGATAGCACCTCCTGTAGTAATACAGCAAAGCATAGTTCAGTAATGACTGCACCTTATGTAGGAAAGCAACAACTCAATAATTAGACAAAAAACAGAAAGAAACAGGAGAGTTGCAAGCATACATAGGATTAGAGATATCCATATTACAGACCCAGGTTATTGAATCAGGCATCATTTTGAATGGGGGTGAACTATTAACTAATAGCAGCAGTGTGTAAGGAATATATTTAGTACTGCACATTGAAAAAGGAAATCTCCATGAGTCTTTCACATTAACTTCCATATTTTTGCTTACACAAAAGATTGAGAAATCATGAAGGCTTTTGTTGTCTTTTGCAACCACACAGAAGTGAAATAATTAACTATAGTTAAGGTGATGCGAGGTCACAGAAACACTAAATCAGAACTGCAGGCTTCTGGGAACAAATTGTTTTCATGTATACAGCTTTCCTTCCAGCAAAGACAGACATATAACTCACTCTCTTTGCTCCCAGGAGACTACGTGGAACCGGTGCAAATTGAGTAAAAACATGCAGCAACAACATTCTTAGAGCACTGTTGTCATTGTGTACACATGCAGGAATTCTTGCCTAACATCTTCCAGAAGATAAGGAAGATAAAAAAAGAAGACTTACGTTGCCCATTTTTTATAACTAATTACTCGATATCCTCAGATGAGGTGTAAAGAATTTGGCCTATCTGCTAAGTTTGTCATGGGGAGACATCCTGGTGCTGGTACTGTGACAGACAAGGATATCTGACAAATAAGGAACAGCTTCTTTGCAGCAAAAACGGTGCTACTAATAAAACTATTCTATACACTTTTCTATCAGAGTAAAGCCAAAGCAGTCAAATTCTTTCATGGTGTTCAGATCTGCTCTAGATTAGTTTAAACACTGTATTTTAAAGTTTAGAAAAAACAAAATGCATGCCTCGCTATTCACTCCAAGCAGTAAACAAAACAAAACAATGTTCTGCATGAAACCAATGAATATGAAACGAATTTTCCAGTGAGTGATTAAATCATGGCACCAGTTTCAAGTTTCAGACAGCTGCAGACAATTAAATACTGGCACAGAGGGATAATCCGTTTTCCAGCCCCGACAGTACACCATGTAAGTGACAATATACGGGTCACAGAAGTGATGTCTTAACATGCTCTAGAGGAAAATACCAAAAGTCCTCCTTGTGCCTTCATGTTCCCTCATACCCCTCAAAATCTCTGTTTCATATGAATATTGCTTTAGCTACCCTATAACTACAGATATGGATAAGGATGTGAAAGTACTTAATGCTGCTTGTTAATTTGTCTTAGCAAGCAGCCCTTAACAAAAATTGTTCCTCACTGCCAAAATGAATAACCGCTTTATGTTTACATCTTACAGAAAATAGTTATTATGATACCCACAATGCATGATTTGTGTTTAACATCAGCAGTTCTATTCACACCCAGAAATTCATTTAACAGGCTTAACTCAGAAACATCAGTCTCACACTTTTCTGCAAAGCAAGATGTCAAGAAATTAACCAGATGCAAGTTTTATACTAGGGAAGCACACATATTGCTATCGAACTGTTAGTAGCTTATTAGTCTAGAATGTTTTAAAAGCTGAAGGTTTTGAATTTGTGTACATAAACGTGTGTACTTACTCAAATGAGTAATGAGTAATGAGTAGGGTATCTAGAGTAGGGAGAAGGGGGCAGTCATCCCAAGTGCAAGGTGCTGGGGCAAGATTGTTAATTCAATACAGTTACTCATTTCTGTATATATACACACACACACACACACACACATATATATATATATATATATATATATATATATATATATATATATATATAAAGAAAGAGAAATGCACATTTACACACACATCCAGCGCATGCTGTTATCCTTATTTACTATTTTAAATATATATATACAGACACAAATGTACACATATTATGTGTGTGTGTGTGTGTGTGTGTGTGTGTGTGTGTGTGTGTGTGTGTGTGTGTGTGTGTGCATGTGTGTTTATATGTGATAAATGGCTTCCATGCATCTTGTTCACTTCACAGCCTGCTGACTCATTATTTTGATGTAGAGATTCAGTGACTGCACAAAGACTGTAGGTATATTTGTTATATGGATGGATGATTTGCTGTAACTGCTGAGTAAAGCAATCACCTTGGTTGCATCTGTAGAGCTACAATTTATAACTAAGGGTGTGCAGATGAGAAGACCACTGTGCAAAAAAAGTTTTTGTGAAGAGTTTAGGAATTATGGGACACTGGAGGATGCCATCAGCTGAAGTGTCAATGGAGTGCTCAGCAGTGAATTAGAAACCTCAATGTAATAATGGTGCACTGCTTCCTAAATGTAAGTCATATGGAGGTGTAATACAGGCAGCAGGTATATCCTTGGAGACTAGGGTCAATGATGATATTTGCAAAGGTTAGCTGTGTCACAATATTATGAGTATGATGATTTTCAAATTATGTGAATCCATCCATCCAGCCATCCATTCATAACCACTTTTTCCCATTACCATGGGGTAAGGGTGTCACTTCAACAGTGACAATCATCTAGAGCCAAGGTGTACAGTGCTGGGTGGCTAGCTGACTAGCCCTGCCCCAGAAATGATGTGAATACTATATACATATATATATATATATATATATATATACATATACATATATATATATATATATATATATATATGTGTGTGTGTGTGTGTGTGTGTGTTTTAAATATATATATATATATATACATGTTATATGATTTGACATTGCATGCATTTATCATGAGTTAAAATTTTTGGAAAAATTAATTGACAGTACAGCTGGTCTAATTATGTAATGGTTGCACTTCAGGAGCTCAACCATTGCAAGATTCATGAGTATTTCCTTTTCTTCACTGTTGTGCAACCCTGGAGTTAGTATATTCCATTTCTGGGGGTGTGGGGGCCAGAGCCCCCCGCTTAAAAGATGCTTTCCATTTGTTTTTTGATGATTGCAGATGCACCTATTGGCTTGCATTTGTGATCACTTTAGTTGTATTATTTCAGACAGAGATAAATTTAATCACTGATGAGGTTGTTCAATACTTTGTTTTTCGAATAATCTCATCATTGATTATGCATAATATACTATTAAGAATGTGCAGCATAATAGGGTTGCTGTACCACTTTGTGTGCCATTCTTCAGATAAGATATTAAACCAAGGTCCATCTACTTGAGTTAGTTTTAGTTCATGTGCCATTCTTCAGATAAGATATTAAACCAAGGTCCATCTACTTGAGTTAGATTTAGTTCATGTGCCATTCTTCAGATAAGATATTAAACCAAGGTCCATCTACTTGAGTTAGTTTTAGTTCATGTGCCATTCTTCAGATAAGATATTAAACCAAGGTCCATCTACTTGAGTTAGTTTTAGTTCATGTGCCATTCTTCAGATAAGATATTAAACCAAGGTCCATCTACTTGAGTTAGTTTTAGTTCAAGTGCCATTCTTCAGATAAGATATTAAACCAAGGTCCATCTACTTGAGTTAGTTTTAGTTCATGTGCCATTCTTCAGATAAGATATTAAACCAAGGTCCATCTACTTGAGTTAGTTTTAGTTCATGTGCCATTCTTCAGATAAGATATTAAACCAAGGTCCATCTACTTGAGTTAGTTTTAGTTCAAGTGCCATTCTTCAGATAAGATATTAAACCAAGGCCCATCTACTTGAGTTAGTTTTAGTTCATGTGCCATTCTTCAGATAAGATATTAAACCAAGGTCCATCTACTTGAGTTAGTTTTAGTTCATGTGCCATTCTTCAGATAAGATATTAAACCAAGGCCCATCTACTTGAGTTAGTTTTAGTTCATGTGCCATTCTTCAGATAAGATATTAAACCAAGGTCCATCTACTTGAGTTAGTTTTAGTTCATGTGCCATTCTTCAGATAAGATATTAAACCAAGGTCCATCTACTTGAGTTAGTTTTAGTTCATGTGCCATTCTTCAGATAAGATATTAAACCAAGGTCCATCTACTTGAGTTAGTTTTAGTTCATGTGCCATTCTTCAGATAAGATATTAAACCAAGGTCCATCTACTTGAGTTAGTTTTAGTTCATGTGCCATTCTTCAGATAAGATATTAAACCAAGGTCCATCTACTTGAGTTAGTTTTAGTTCATGTGCCATTCTTCAGATAAGATATTAAACCAAGGTCCATCTACTTGAGTTAGTTTTAGTTCATGTGCCATTCTTCAGATAAGATATTAAACCAAGGTCCATCTACTTGAGTTAGTTTTAGTTCATGTGCCATTCTTCAGATAAGATATTAAACCAAGGTCCATCTACTTGAGTTAGTTTTAGTTCATGTGCCATTCTTCAGATAAGATATTAAACCAAGGTCCATCTACTTGAGTTAGTTTTAGTTCATGTGCCATTCTTCAGATAAGATATTAAACCAAGGTCCATCTACTTGAGTTAGTTTTAGTTCAAGTGCCATTCTTCAGATAAGATATTAAACCAAGGTCCATCTACTTGAGTTAGTTTTAGTTCATGTGCCATTCTTCAGATAAGATATTAAACCAAGGTCCATCTACTTGAGTTAGTTTTAGTTCATGTGCCATTCTTCAGATAAGATATTAAACCAAGGTCCATCTACTTGAGTTAGTTTTAGTTCAAGTGCCATTCTTCAGATAAGATATTAAACCAAGGCCCATCTACTTGAGTTAGTTTTAGTTCATGTGCCATTCTTCAGATAAGATATTAAACCAAGGTCCATCTACTTGAGTTAGTTTTAGTTCATGTGCCATTCTTCAGATAAGATATTAAACCAAGGCCCATCTACTTGAGTTAGTTTTAGTTCATGTGCCATTCTTCAGATAAGATATTAAACCAAGGTCCATCTACTTGAGTTAGTTTTAGTTCATGTGCCATTCTTCAGATAAGATATTAAACCAAGGTCCATCTACTTGAGTTAGTTTTAGTTCATGTGCCATTCTTCAGATAAGATATTAAACCAAGGTCCATCTACTTGTGTTAGTTTTAGTTCATGTGCCATTCTTCAGATAAGATATTAAACCAAGGTCCATCTACTTGAGTTAGTTTTAGTTCATGTGCCATTCTTCAGATAAGATATTAAACCAAGGTCCATCTACTTGAGTTAGTTTTAGTTCATGTGCCATTCTTCAGATAAGATATTAAACCAAGGTCCATCTACTTGAGTTAGTTTTAGTTCAAGTGGGTGCAAAAGATCCCATGGCACCTATCAAAAAGAGCAGGGATCTTTATCAAAATACAAATGACCAACTGCACATATTTATAGCAACATTTATAACATATTTACAAAAATGTATCAAACTCCAAATAGAGCTAAGCAGTCAAAACAGCAGAAACATATTCACATTTTAAAATGGTATGTAAATGTAAAATTAAAAGAAAAAATTGGATGAATTAGGCTAAGACCACCTCTCCTAATATTATAAGGAAATACCCCGTTTAATTGGACTCTGTCTATTTCTTCATATCATAAAGACAAAAAATCTAAAAATGTTTTTTTCCAACAAAGAAGGCAACATATATAATGCCACTAAATATTTTTTTTCTCAAAATATAGAATGAAGTACTTGTACTTTTTTACCAAAAGGCAAAGTGCAGAATTTTCATCCCTTAACTATTACCCAAAATTGCTGTATTAAATGTTCTCATCTAGAATAAATGACCCTGGTGTCCCCAAAAGAGGTACACAAAATGTCAAGTTCTTTCAAAGAAATCAGAACAATATCAGTAGAAGGACTTTTCACAAACCTTTTGCATTTTTCATATAATAATGCCAATTATACTATAGTAAGCTATGCAAGAAAATACCACCCCATATCAGCCTGTGACAAGAAAATACCACCCCATATCAGCCTGTGACAAGAAAATACCACCCCATATCAGCCTGTGACAAGAAAATACCACCCCATATCAGCCTGTGACAAGAAAATACCACCCCATATCAGCCTGTTTACCACTCCAGTCAGATCATTCACATAACAATACACTAGAGAAATTCTTAGGTGACATATACAGAGAGTGCATGTCTGTTCATATTCTTTTCCAACATCTGTACAACTGCATTCATCACTAATCCAAATAATATGTGACTAAATGTGCAGTCCTCCGCTTCACACCTCAACCAACTTTTATCGCTTTTACTGTCCATCAATTCATTATAGGGACAACCCATGTCATTTTATAAATATTTCTTATAAATACATGTCCTTTCCTGTTATCCTATAAAGCCCTAGGATATGCTACATTTTGTTATGAGTGATATCGTAAAAATGCTTATGTATATCACATGCTAAAATACCATCGACTCCATTATCTAGTATAGCCTTCACAAATTCATTAATACTTAACAACATTATTTTCTGATTCCTTATCCTTTACACGAAACATTCCCTGTCACAATACCACAGTAGGAACATTCAAACGTAATTGTTAGAAAATAGCCATTACAATTTTACTGTCGACATTACTCAAGGTAATATTTTGCCAGTTTCTTAAAACTGAATTAGCACCATTATTTTTCCATAGTCACTTGAACATTCCTATACAAATCTCTTTCCCTTGAATCCCTAAATTAAACCATTCATTAAGCACTTCAAAAAAAATATATAAACTTTCTTCTGGACACTTTTAAAAAAAAAAAAACTATATCCAATATCATCCGGCTCTGAGGTTGTCTCTGAATATCCTCCAAAACAGTACAATTAAATTCTTCCAGTGAGATAGGTTGTTGCAACACTGTGGATATACCAAAGGAAATGCTTGTAATCTGCCATGCTGGATCATATGAAGTATTATTATTCATCTTACATATTTTCTGTAAATAAATCTCCACCACTTTAATCATCTCGCTATTAGTAAATACTACATTTCCAACCCCCAACTGTAATCCCCACATCTTATTTTCATGTCTATAAATTTTTTCATAACAAAAAGGATTAACCATTTCCTTCCTTCACTTTAACAGATACTTCTAATAAAAGAAAGTTAGTAGAAAATGTAACTGGTCTAACTTAAATAGCATTCTTTGACATTCTGAAGCTGTCCATTACTACCAGTATATAAGCTATCATACTGTCTACAAATATTCTCATGCACTCCATCTTCTCCCATACCATCTAGATTCTACTTCCATATAAACCTTAGCATATATTCTCTTATATGAACTCCACCATTTTGACCAGTTGACTAAAACTGCCATATATCTTTATGAGATGTAAATTCAAGTCCCCTAAACTATTGTAAAAGTATGAACTTCTCACATTCTCCTGTTGATCTTTTAATCCCTTTTCCTTCCAGGATAACATTCTACTCAGTCCCAAATATTTTCCAAATAGCTACATGAACAGAGAAACCCAGACAGCATTGTGGCTCCTAACCTCTCCTAAACCTGTATTGAAAATAATATAATCTGCAACTGTTTTAATATGTGCTGTTTTATATGTATAGTCCCTCTGTCTGCCTATATTTAAAGGCGTTTATATCACGTTATCGAAAGATGAAAATAGCAAACGCTATTTCATCGAACCTAAAATATCTAAACCACATAATATTGAACATTCAGAACAGCTAATTTTTTTCCTTGGGAAAACAATTTGCTATTCCGAAACACATAAACACAACACAAGCACACCTAAAAAACATCCACACACATACACTTATAATCCTACAACTAACCATACACTAAGCTATACATACACTACTATCTATAAACTTACCTTAACCCAAACTCTAACCCTAAGGTCCGTCACTATAGCAAACTCACCTAACCCGCGCCCTAACCCTAACTCACTTAACCTGCCCCTAACCCTAATTCACCTAACCTGCACCCTAACCCTAACTCACCTAACCCGGGCCCTAACCCTAACTCACCTAACCCCTGCCCTAATCCTAACAACCACATAATTGCACACTTACCTGAACCTGACCCATAAATTTCCACCACAGCACTGAAAATAGTGAAGCCACAGAACCGCCCAACTGAATTCTTTCCCTAGAAGAGAATTCGATGTTCTGCAGCTTCGCTATTTTTACCATTCGCTCAAAATGGGTTGAGATTAGAATATTCAAAGTTTTAAAACCTCGATGTTCTGATATAGACCCATTTAAAGAGAAGGCTGAACGTATGTCTTTTAAAATAAGAACAGCTTTCTCCATCATTTTCTTATATATTTTCATTATTATAATATTATTATTATTATTATATTTTCATAGATACTTACCTGGCTAATGATCTATGAGAATCTTTAAAAGCCTATCCATGCATCCCCAAATAATTTTCTAGCCCTAGTTTTCCAAGTACGATTAACCCAGAATCCTTTGTAATATTATTATGAATAATTCAGGGAAAGGGAAATATTTATATGCTACCCCTTTGGCTTCCCATCTACTCACTCATCCAGATAATGCCAGAATAGATTAGTGGACGTTCTTTACTTTACATGGAGAGGAAGATAATTTAAAAAAAATGACATTCTTTATGAAGCATATCTATCTCTCCATTATGTTCTATAAGTTTCAGAAGAGCTTGAGATCTCTTAAGTGGGTATTTCTGCTATTATTGGACTTGCGAATGTGTATATGTGAACCTAAAAAAAAATGGGGTCTGTATAAACTCTGCAAGCAAAGCAAAGCTCAACCTTCAGTAGCCTGTAGGATATCAATAATAAAGGACATGGCTGTCAGATGATCAGTGTAGCGTCCTTCTTTCTGAAGGATACAATTATCCACCTTTTTGGCATTTGGTTTTAGGTTGTGGCTTTGACAACAGCAATTTGTTTGAAAAAGGCCTTCATGAAGGATCTTTACAGTCATCTACAGACTTAGCCAGCCTTTTATTATTATAGAGACCCTACCACCTTTAGTGCCTTCATACAGTGTAGTGAGTATGAGTGTATAGTAGGGAGCTTTCAATATTCATGAATCAGATCGCAATGAAAATTTAAAGACAGACACATTCTAAGGTCAAGAATGCTTGCAGATATTTTTTTTTGTTAAGACTCCTAGGACTGAGCAGCAATACCTTCTTGTTATTTGAAATGTGTTTTGTTATGTTGGAAGGTCTTGAAGACTGACTTTGGACTGTCTATGATGTCCTCCCAGGCAGATATTATACCCCTTTGAATGACACCAGAAGCAAAACCAATTGCTGGTATCAATTATCTTTTTTTCACATTGCGGCATCATTCTAAGTGAAGGTAAAATACTGCTCAATGCTAGGTGCATACCTGCATTAGACATATATTCTGATTGCTTCATTGTGTCTATCTCTTCATATAGTCATGGGCGGTACATCTCACGGCATTTGCTGCCACTTGTACTATGAATGTGTTAATTGCTTACTTTTGGTACAAGGACTTGAGTGGGTACATTATGTAACGAATCTTAGCTCTCAACTGGGAACTGACAGTGATCCTCTTTTTGTACAGTTTGGTGAGTGGTGCATCACTGAGTCTCACAATGGAGTCTTCTATGACTAGGATGTTGGGTCATGTGGATGTTTCACTCATGGGCTTTTGAGTTAGAGCACCATGAGTTACAGGTGCATGTTTTATAATGGGTGATGTTTGAGTTGAGGGTTTGTGAGGCTGCTGAGAATATTTGTTGCGATAGTCACATTTGAGAGGACTCTGAAGTTTAGTTAGATAACTTAGATTAGTTTTAAGAGTCTTAGCATAAGTGTGTCTATGTGTTTGCAGTAATGTGTGAGAATTCAGACTGTTAAACCCAAATCCACTAGCTGTAGACATACATGCTTCAGCCTATTTTTTTACCTTGTCAGTACAGCATAAGTGGGATTGTTTGGCTATACTATAGAAATAGATTGCTTAAAATCAAGCCTAATGTCCATAAACATTAGGCAGCCTGTAAAATATCCCAAATGGCCTAAATACATCCCTAAAGAAATAAAAAGTAAAAAGGCATGTGCGTTTAGAATCCATATAGATGAAATATTTTTAAGTTCTTAAGGGGTCATTTGCACATATCCCATGGGCCTCCACTACAGGAGGTTTAGGGTATCACGCAGTGAAGATGTTAACTTGGCTGGATCTTTCTTGCAGGTTCTACTGAATTGTTTGTCTACATGTTCCTTTTACTCTTTGGTTTAGATGTTTTTTGGGATATTTTGCAAGCACCCTAAAGTTTATGCAAAAGGAGACTTGATTTTAGGCTCCATGTTTCTAAAGTAGAACCAAGAATTCACTTATGGTGTACAGATGTGGTCAAAGAAAAAAAAAATGTTCAAAACATTTATGTCTACATCTTCTGGGGCTTGAAAGTATATATACTAACTCCAAGATTGCAAAAATATGGGGTCGGGGTAAATTTCCTACTCCCGGGAATTGTGCTCTCTCACATACCTGTTGATCAAGCTGCCTAGTCAACCATATGTGGTCAACTAAGCATCTAAGCATCTGTTGACCTAACACATGATCGACCATTGTAATAGCACCAACATACATTATATATATAAAAATGCATAGTGTATATATATATATATATATATATATATATATATATATATACGGGTCACCTTCATTTGCCTGACAGTTCATTTGCCCAACAGAAACCTAAAGTGAGAATGCGTTATCACAGCAAGACAACCAGATTAATACCCACAAGATGCACAGAGTGATTCAGCTGAGATTCATGCTACTTGTGTGGCATTTCAGAAAGATGTATGCACAGTACTTGATCAGTTTTGTAGAAGATGTGGTACAAAGAATTATTTTTAAAGCTATACATAAGAAAAAGCAAGTGTTTAAAAGAAGTTGCATGTCACTGATTTAAAATGAAAATTAGTTGTTAGCAGGTGCTATTAAGGTGGAAAGTCGATGCAGTGCAGTGTAACATGATACTTAATCAGAGTGGCAAGAGAAACTGAGATTTAATAAATTGTTGAACTTAAATTAGTTACAGGTGCAGAGAGTAAATTTAGATCTTAAAATTCCCTGTGAAGCATTGGAACTGGAAGGCACTGAAAGGAAAACTGTGCATGTTACTGATGTATTCAGGATACGAAGTGAAAGATTGGGTCAAATAGTATTCAGATGAACAGAAAAATAAGAACAGCATCCTCGATCAGATAGCCAAACTGAGTAAAGAAGTCAGTTTACCAAAAATATTGAGTCCCCTGACTTGCAAGAACAATTGTCTATATATGCAGGAATGGTCAGTAGCACAGAATCATTCGGAATTACGGTTGCCACTTGTCTCTTTGGGACCGACACAGTGAAGATTTTGTAACTTGATTCCCACTCCTTGCATTACCTGCGAGAGGAAAAGGAAATGTGCCAGTTGGCTGAAGCTAATGTAAATGTTAACATTGGCAAGTGAGGAGCCCTTTCCCACTCATGGAAAGATTTACTTTGATGCCTGCACTAATAGTGCTGTTAGCTGATCTGAAGCTGAATGGGGAGCAGCTTAGCAGTTTGATTTCAGTTTCTTTCTTTTCACTATGTAAAGGATTATGACTGGGTTGCAAATGATAACCTTGTTTTTTTAGTATTCAAGACAAGGATGCCAACAGATTCACCTTGAGAGTGAAGCTCGAGAGGTGATCCTTGGCACATGTTAGGAACACGTAACTGAAGGTTATGAATGGTGACACAATCATAATTCTTTGTAGTGCATGGAGCCTTATCTGCTCAATGCACTACTAGCTGCAGCTTGCTTATTTCCATAGATGTTTAACTTTGTTATGGTTCACTAAGGGTTCATATCTTTACAGATCACTTGCTTTTTTTCAGCATGTGCTAACTTTCTGGTGATGGGTATGCTCTAAACTCTTCTTTTGATTAAGATATGCATTGCAGATAGCACAACATTACACTAACTTGATTTGTTTGAGATGTCATTCCTGGTGGGTCTATATTATAATCTCGACTGTTTAATGGATCGAATGCATAAACATCGAACTTTATGCAATGAAACATTAAACAATCGAAATTCTATAAAAAAAAATTCAAAACCAAAAAAAAGAAAAAATAACGGGTGTAGACAGGCGGCAAGCCCCCCTGCACCCCCACTCCCCCCCGCTACTTAAATATACCAACTCCAAGATCGTGCTACAGTGCAGGAAAAATAAATCTTCCCTTTCTGCACCATACTACATTAAAGTGCACTCTTGGCGTTGGTATATTTAAGTTGCAGGGGATCTGGGGGTTGCAGGGGTGCTAGACCCCCTGCTTATACCCGCTAGGGTAAGCATTTGAAATTTTATTTACTTTTTTTTAATTTTTGAAGTTACAAAACTTCGATAATATGGTGTTGACCATATTGTATTCAATGTTCTGTAACTTCAAGATTATAATATAGACACTTTCTGGCCACTACACGACATCTCTTGCTCTGCATTTTGCTGTTCTCAGCAGTGAGTAATGTATTCTCTTGAGTGTTTGTCTTCTGAGTCTATTGGAATGTCCTGATTGATAGTGATGCATATTATTCACGCATGACTAGTAAAAGTGTTTTTTCAAGTGTCAGTGTAATATAACAAGGCTAGAAATAAAACTATGAGGTTGTCAGGTGCTCTACCTCACTTTCTGACACAAACTGTGGCCTTACTGATAAACAGTTCATTAAAGAAACCTCATTGTCTGTGTCACAGAAGATCTAGGTCCCTAATGAATAGGCTAATTATTAATCAACTGTTATTGGGCAAAGTCTAGTCTGTGTCACAGAAGAAACAGTTCAGACAGGCTAAATAACAAGTACTAAAAAGTTATACTATGGTAAACATCTAGGAAACAGTACCAGTCACTACCTACAGAATATTCAGTGTATGCCATAATCAAATCTCCTAATGATGTGGACATCCTTCAAAAGGGCCTCACTGAGACAGATGCCTGGTGTCAAAGCCATGGCCTCAAGCTCAATGCCAAAAAGTGTATTGTCATCCCTTTTGGTAAAAACTCTATACCCATGAACTAACACATAGGCGGTAGTCTACTTAACACTGAAAGTGTGATAAGAGACCTTGGTACACAGGTGGACAGTAGTCTCTCCTTTGATAATCACATCACCACAGTAGTCAGGAAATCCTTCTACGTGGCACACCTCATCACAAAAGGTTTCTCATCCAGGAAAAAAGAGGTTATTGTTCCCCTCTACTCATCACTCATTAGATCCATTATAGAGCACAATGCCCCTTTTGGTATGTACCTCACAAGACATCTACAACAACTGGAAAGGCCACAGAAATACCTTACAAAGAGGATTACTGGCCTCAAACATATGCCCTACGCAGACTGTCTCAAAAAACTCCAGCTTTACTCTGTCGCATATTGCCTACTCAGAGGCGATCTCTGCCTAACATACAAAGCTATATCAAACCCAGAGCTGTTGGACATGCTCCACGTAAAGAAATCCCAATCCCTCCAAGCTACACGCTCTAGGGACCTAAACCTTGTCACCACAATGAACAGGGCATGCTGGAGGGATATATTCCTGTCTCAGAGACTTCCCATACTCTGGAACAAACTACCTATCTATATCAAACAAAGCTCCTCATTAGCACTCTTCAAGAAAAATCTTGATGACTGGATGGGAGATAGGAAATTCACCATGGGGATCACTTCTGTGGCTCTGCTTGACAGGATCACAGGAAAATAGTTTTCTTGGGTGGCAAAAGCCAGGGTACCATTTGGCTAGGCTTATATAGGCCCTAGGGCCAATAGCCTAGTACCTACCTATGAACCTATGAACCTATGGGCTGTCACTGAATAAGCACTGAGCACTCACTTATAGATAACATTAGTAAATTTGACACATTCAGAAAGCCAAGCATGTCTAATAAGAGGATACATAAGTTAAAGTACTGTTATAATATTTTGCAGTCATAAAATTGTACTTATGAACTAGAACTGGAAGGCAACCAGAAGCCATTTTACAAGTAAGGTAGAATTGTGGGAAACAACAAAGGAAGGAATGATACAGATTTACATGATCCTTTATCTGTTTTTAGTGTTACCATACAACATGTCAGATTGGTACGGCTGTAATTTAGAAAAGCAAGATTGCTTTTATTTTTCATCCTAAAATGGGATAACCAACAGAAAGTGTGGGATGTTTGTATTACTGCACTGTGAGCTCTCAACATAATAAACATGGGAATTAATTGTAACAGTTTGTACTAGCACTGATCCCTTTGCTAGGTATATTTAACATGTTGTTAAGAAGGAAGACACTACATGGATTTCCTTTTGTATCTCATAAACTATAGAGGTATTTCAAACAGCTGTTAAGTTGTTGAAGACTTAGAAAGTTTTGTAAATATAAGTGATGAACCATTGCTATAAGGTCAGGCAAAAGAAGAGCATGAAGAGAGACTGATACAGGTATTGAGCAGATGTTGGGAACATACATCTAAATTAAATTAAAGAAACTGTAAAATAGAGATGACACATTTGAAATCTGTTGGTCATATTCTAACATCAGATGACCTGAAGCCAGAAGTCAAATGACAAGCAAGCAATAATTACATTTCTGGGAATGATACAGTTTCTTGCTAAGTTGTTGTTGTTGTTGTTGGTCTTCCGGCTTTTCCCGGTTAGGGGTCGCCACAGTGGAACTCCGGTCCACTAATGATTGCCAGTTGTTTTTTTTTTTTTATGGTGTTGAGTTGCCAGCCCGACACCCAACCTTCAATGAAGGCATGCCCATTCAGCGCATGTCTTTTGAATGCCCACTCAGCCACGGGGAGGACATGCAGACCCCACATAGAAGGCACTCCCAACCCAAGCCGAGAATCGAATGGGATAACCTCTTGCTGTGAGGCAACAATGCTACTGCTGCACCACCATGGTATACATCTTAAATTTCTGAGATAGCAATAATTCTTAGGAAGCTATCGGAGTTGCTGTGTCTTTCGGCTTATCCCGGTTAGGGGTCGCCACAGTGGAACTCCGGTCCGCTAATGTTAGGTAGTGGATTTTTACGTGCCAAGTTACCAGCCCTGATGCACAACCTTCAACGAAGGCATGCTCATTCACCAATGCCTCCACACAGAAGACGCTCTAGCTGAGAATCGAATGGGACAACATCTTGCTGTGAGGTGACAATGCTACTATTGGAGTGTGACCTGGAAATGAAGGCAAGAATAAGAAAAAAAGTGTTGAAATGCTCAAAAGACTAATAAACACATATGCATTGTAATACTATGATATAAATAAGCTAATTGTACTGCAAGTGAATGAAGGATGCTACAGTTTTAGGATCTTGTAAGAGAACAGACCATTTCCCATTGAGTTAAGAGTTTCACAATGCACAGGAAATATTCAGATAGATGGAGAAAGAAACTTAATCAATAGCGTATGACATAAGAAATCCCTTAGCTAAATTTATGGCAAAGAAATACAAATACAGAGAGGCCACAATCCCTTGCAATGAATTTATAAAGTCTTTGTACAGTGCATGTCCTAGGTTATGGAGAATGTTAGAATTTCAGATATAAGATGACACTGACTTAGAAATATAGCTACTGCAAGAAATCATGATGATAGGTTGGCAAGAACAAAAGTCATCAGACTTAAAGAAAGTCCAGTCTTATTGTTCATTGGAGGACTACAGTTCTGTCCAATGTTTAGTGCTCCAGGCTGACAAGAATCAAATATCTCACCAGCTGAGACAATAGATACTGAAAGGAATATATACAGCACATCTTGCAATAGTTAAATACAAGGAACAGACTACAGAAATAAACAATGGCCTGGGTTGTTATCAACAGTAGAAATAAAGGCAGAAGACTATAATGTATGCAATTTATACCATAATGATAATTCAAAAGAAAACATTTCATCTTATACAATGTCAGGAAGTCCACATATTTTTTTTCATTTTTGAGGATAAATATACTTGATATGCCCTGGATATTATAATTAACTAGAAACAGAGTATCTTCTGTCTTTGTGGCTGCACAAGCAAATGTTTTTAGGAAACCTAGAAACTGTTTAGGTACCTTGCACGAGTGAATGTTTTAATGAAACATAGAAACTGCTTATATACTATGCTAACACATCGTTCAGTAATGAAAGTGATGATAAATGAAAACAATGTCAGTAAAATAAAGTTGTATGTGAAATTAGTTGCGTGAGACTAAAAATGTATAATGATGTAATGTTGATGTAAAAATATGCAGAAATAAATGTATTTGCAGATTTCATGAAGAGCTTTGCAAATATTTCAGTATGGTGCCATCTCATGATGTTTTCTATCTGCAAATAAGATATATGAAATGCACAAGAAAATAATGAATGCATATTTAAGTGTCCTGTGGCAGTCCAATGAACAACTCCTGTGGTGTTTTTATTATATGTGTATGTGTTTCCACTGGGTTGTCTTTCTACATGTCCAGTTGCAGAAGAAAAGTAGTAGTGTCCATGCTACTTTCAGATTCTATCAGCCACTGCATCTGTCGTCAGTTCAAGACTGCCTTCCCAGTCGGCCTCTAAGTAGAAGAAAATGGTGCTTCTGTGGAAGTGACCGCGAGTGTCCACTGGTTGCTTTTGACTGCCTCTCAACTTGGATGTAATGGCTGCTTTCCTCAATGTGGATCAGAGGAGCCACTAGTTCTCTCTGCTTGTGCGGTGCAGAGGATGGTTGATACTGAGATGGGGCTGCAGTGATATGCTCATCCATGCACCTTCTGGCATAAATGGTAGAATCATGTGATCATTGTTTGCCTATTCGGCCTGTGGAGTAGCACCTAGCCCATAAAAGCAGCAACGAAGGAGTGTGGTGCCTGAATTTGTTGTCCTCTTGGCTGCTTTGGTACTCACCGTGTATCTTTCCCAGTGGTTTCTATCTCTCTTTTTATGATTACCCATTCCTTGTTCACTCTCCAGTGCTACCACCATCTGTCCACTCTCTCTATGTATATGACCATCTACTGATAGCCTTTTTTTGTGTTAATACTGCTCTTGTTTGTCTGTGTCTGTTCCATGTTTGCCTGCCTATCCCTGCTACCTACTCTTCTTCTTATGTCCTACCCAGCCACCCCATGGTTCCTTTTCTAGAAACCATTTTCTTTTGAAAATGAAAATAACTGTCACCCCCCACCATAAAATGGCTTCCATCTTCTCACTTCTACACTTCCATTTATGATTTGTGCTGATGCTTCTCTTTTAATTCTGCTTGCTGTTCTCCCCTTTCCTGCTTTCTTGTCTATCTCATTTCTTCCACATGCATATGATAAACAGAGTTGCCAGTTTGCTGATCACACCCACAGTGGCCTATCTATTGGAGCTGTGTTGCCCTTCTTATGGCTGTGTATAACTGACTGAAACTGTATGTCACTGGATTGTGCATGATGGCTCCCACTGCCTTAGATATGCTAGCATGCCTTATCCTGATGTTACTTGTGTCATCAATCCATCCTGTTGTGGCACTGTTCATGACATGTACTGCCATAATACCACCCATCACAGTATTGCTATGCCTCTACTTTATTAGGTGGTCCTTTGCTCAGCACACAAATGTTATCCTCTGCCTTCTATGCTGATAATTAGCTCTCCAGCAGTGCTTTATGTAATGAGATTCTCAAACATTTAGTATTGCTCAACCAAGTTGCCCTTGGTTTTGAATCAAAGTCTAGTTCAAATTACATAGTTCCAAACATTGTTCTAAACATTAACTGCAGCCATAACTATTAACATTATAACTATTTCAAAAATGAGTTATAAGACCCAATTTGATTGTCTGCAGCTTTTTCAGTGATAGTAAATTTATACCAGTACTGCTTTATAGATTGATATGTTGACTTACCTCCCTTTAATGGTCTTCATTTAGTAAGAAAGCCCATTCTTTCTCTAAAACTATCCCATGATGCAATTTGTATGCTAATTTCTGTACATCTCAATGTTAGAAATGCCATATCAGAGCAATTTCTAAGATGAACAAAAAGGGAGAGACAGGAATGAATAATGCCAAGTGAAGGACATTATATTTATACTACTGCATTTTCTGAAACTACAAACTACAGCAAAACTATTGGACTTTTAAGGTCAGTTATCCAGTATGCCTGTGTATAAGTTAAACAAAAATATTGCAAATTGTTGAGCTTGTAATCAAACCTTAGCATCTGCTTTATCAAACAAGCAGATAAAACAGTAATAAATGCACTCTGCAGGAAAACATACTTAAAAATAAGAAGATGTTACACAATTAGGTAGAATTATAGATTCAAAAGTAATATTCAAAGAAAGCAGAATAAAAATATTGTGTCATATTGACATACATTACTGTAACAAGAATAAGCTTTTTCTTTTCTGCTACATAAAAATATTTAAGAAGAAGACCATCTACACTCTTGACTATTTGTTGTACTGTTTACTTAGTAGAGAACATTCTTCTTTATGAACTTAGCAGTCAAACAGTTAATTCAGGGCGGGGATCCCTTTATTCAGCTGTGCAAACTGCTTCTTTAAAATTCATACAGTTAATGAAGTAAAGCATTCCCTACAGAGAAAAACAAAGGAGTCTTTCAAAACATTAACAATCTTCTTTGCTAGGAACTTTATACCCAGCCCTGTTTCTTTCCTTTGGACAAAAAGAAAGTTTTACTAAGACATCTCTCTTTACTTACTACCATCAATCAAATTGTGTCCATATAATACCAAAAAGTAGTTGTCTGTCCAACAAATGCATGTAGTTCCACTGATGTCTGCAATTCAAAATGACAAAGATGGCTGGATCAATCAAAGCTTACATGTTTAATTAATAACAAGTTTATGTACAGTTCGCAATTACTGTGAAAACCTCTTTGGTGCTAAACTAAATTCTTCTAAGTTAGAATTTTTTTTTGCAGCTTACTGTTGTGAGGCTCTCTCCTATGTTGACATAATTTATAGAGTGAATGAGTCCTCTAATGAAGGGTGAGAGTAGTTAAATGAAATATAAAATAGAATCTAAACTGTTTTCTTTCCAAAAGCTTCAAAAAAATCATCATTAATCACAGAAAATATGTCAAGTATGAGATACAGGACTATTGTCTGAGCCCTGTGAGCCTATGAAGTCCATTATGAGCTACGCCATAATGTAGCAGACTGCATTCAGTATTATACCAAATACCCATCACAGGAATACTCCATTGTATAGCTGCTGAAATCTAAATGATGATGCTAGGCCACTAGTTGAGAAGAATTTAGTACAAGCTGATAGCATGTAGTTTAAGGGTTTATGGTACATATTTTGAATATGCTGTTACTATACATGGTGCAAACCACAGCATTGCTAAAGAACCCTGAATTAAGTAATGTGCCCATTAAAGACAGTTTACTCCAACATGTCACATTCATGGGCATTTCCTGAAGTTATATAGCACTTCCTAATCCTGACTAGCTTTTGTCACTCTGGTACTCCATCAGTTATGATGTACATTTTTTCATGTTGCTGAAGCAAACAACCTCTCCTAGGTGCTTCCTTTTGACTTAATTTATTCCCTGAAGCACAACAGCTAATGCCTGTGTTTAGTGATACCACCATTCAAAATAATCCACTGTCTTTTCATCACTCTTTCAGTATCACTAGGCACCCACCAAGGATGCAGAGAATGGAATGATGCCAGTACGGACATATAAACATGCTACCATATCAGCAGTACCACATTTTACTTTGGTGCTGAAAGATCAGAAGTAGTTGGATTAATTTTCTAATACTAATACTTCAATGCATCATAACATGGGTGCTGTACTCCTGAGTGTGCCATTCTTCAGATGAGATGGCAAACGGAGACTCTTTCTGTATAAGTTGATAGTAACTCAGGTAGATATAAAAGATCTCATGACACTTATTAAAAAAAGGAAAGTTTCCTGGTGCAGCAGCCAAATGTCTGCTATTAAGTATGAGTACCACGTTGGGTCTCCCCCACAAAGATGCTATTGGCGTAGAGGGACTAACATAGTCAGCAAAGTGTAGATAAATAAAATATATGAGTTAATTAATCTGCTGCACAAATCTCCACTATGACAAAAGGCCAATAGAGAAAATTGCTAGACTACCCATGAGAAAAATTTGGCCTCTGACTGCTTGATTCGCCTCTCTGCTAGAAGTACATTCAGCAGGGACTCAGAAGAGGGTGATCCTCTGTGCCAGTAGAGTGACTTGACTATCATCCCACCCAATATGTAAGGATGAGTAAGGGAAATATGGAATGCAACAACAGTAGTACACATGCTCAAAGGGGCCTTCCCTCTACTTGCGGTAAAGGAAAATACAAGAAAAGAGCCAAAATAAACATCATTTTTTATTTTTACAACATACACACAGCCTAGCTGATGACACTCATCCCACCTTCATTTAAACATCCAACCGTAACATCAGTCCCAAACAACTTTACATCCTTCTTCCCTTCAGAATATAGGCTTATACCAGCACTCCACCTACTCAGTAATGTTTTCCAGAAAATTCTTTAAAACCAAATATTCAAACACATGCATCAAGGAAATATTCAACAGAAATATGAAAGGAAAACAGTGACCCCTGTTTGGTAACTGAACCTAACATGTTCTATATTCTATGCAGTTGTCAGTGATCCTGGGCTAACAGGGAGTAGCTGGACATTTACATACTATGCTTCCCTTAACCACAGCAATTTGTCCATTCCGAAAAGAAATCATCAATACTGTGATATATTTAGAGACACCAAAATACAGTACAAAATGCTTTGTCGATAACTAAAACCTAAAGAGAAAAGAGTGACCATTGATTGCCAGAAAACCTTTCGAGTAGGACACAATACACACATTGCCATTTCTACAACCACAGGTAAAATGTATGGCTGCTATGGAAAATGAATGTCTAACTGATGGCATCATCACAGGTTTGTAAAGGACATCTTGTTGTATGTAGATCACTCAATTGCTTTGTTAAATCTAAAAAAAGGGAATTTATCCTGAGCTCACTAACATTATTCTAAAACTATCTCTACCAAGGAATGTTTGATATCCTTAGAGCCAATCAACAATTAGATAAGGACCATTTTCAAACTTCAGGGAACTAGAACATCTCCTAATAGTTATCCATAAACTGCACTTTACCCTGAATTACAGAAAGAACTTTGCACTTATTCCTGAATTGATTTTAATAATACAGGTTAGCACATAATTCTTTCTCTTGTACTGCTACAATTAGAAGTCTAGCACATAAAAATTTACTCATGGTCTATGTTGAAGTGTTAATATAAAAACATGCATGTATATATATATATATATATATATATATATATATATATATATAGATGTAACGTTACACTTGAGATTCTCGAACTACTGAAATATCGAACTTCAGTAGCTCGAGATCGAAGTGTCGAAACTGCACTTGCGGGAAAGTGCAGAATGCCGAATGCGGAAATGTCAAATCTGTAGTTGTGGAAGCACTTACATGATGTGGGATTCCCTGTCTTTGTAATGTGCAGTCTGGTATGTGAATGTAGTTGCAGATTCAGGTAAGTGATGTTTTAGTAGGGGTTTTAGGTAGGTATTTTAATGTGTGTGAGTGTGTTTGGAGTTTTCAGGTATGGGTTAGGGTAGGTAAGTAAGATTATGTGTGTGAAAGTGTTGAGAGTGGTGGTATTTGTACGTATGCGATGTGTGTTTGTGCAGGGGGAGTGAAGAATGTGTAGTGGTGGCTTTTGTGTGTTTGCATTTTTAGTGCAACCTCGGAGTTAGTATTTATAAGTAGCGGGGGTGTGGGGGGTGTGGTGATCTGTGGAGTCCACATGTATGTTTGTTTTTTTGTGTTGGTTTGTAGTATAGAGAGGAAGGTGTATGTGTGATTTTTTTGTGTGTGGAGTGTGTATGTGGGCAGTCGCAAATTAAAATTTTGAGCTTTTGGGGTTTCGGGTTTTGAAGTTTTTGGATTTATAGTCTCGAGATACAGAATTTCGATATTTCAGTATTTCGGGATTGTAAAGTGAAACCATATATATATATATATATATATATATATATATATATATATATATATACATGCATATAGATTGATATGGATATAGTTTAATTATAGATATAGATAAACAGGTTATTAGCTAGGCTTAAAATAGGCCTTCAAGGCAGTTTGCCTAGTATTCAGCTATGAACCTAAGTTATAGCCTTCACTGTGCAATACAATTGGAAGGGGGTGATGGCATAATGGATCAAGGTCTTTACCTCACAGATAAAAGCTACAGAGTTTGATTTTGACCTCTGGTTACTGGCTATGCTGCAGAATGATAGCCTAGTATTTACCTGTGAACACACCTCTGAATACCTCATACCTCCTGTTGTGAAGGTCTGTTGGATATATCCAAATGCTACCTTAAAGATATGTCAGTGTTTCAGTTACATGCTATCAGAATGTTGATATATATATTGATTTTACTTTTACAGTCTTTATGGGTGCATTCTGGCCAATTCAGCCAAACTCTACTAACTGTATATGTTTTTAACCTAATACTTTCGCTATTAAGTTTATTAGATTAGTATAGGTTATACTTATACACAAACTGATGTTTACCGTATCTAACTGACAGCTTTTGGACATTTATTTATTTATGTAAGTTATGGATTTATATGGTACTTATGTAATGAAAGATAGTTAGGGTCCGTTAGAGGTGCCTATCATTTCTTCTGATTTTTCTGATTTTTCGAAATTTAGACTGAATATAAATACAAACAAAAAGCTTTTGCAATAGTAAGGATTTTATGATTTTATAATATTTATTAAGGGTTTTTAGTATATATGTTAAAACACGTTTTCTATAGTGTTGCCATAGCTTCTTAGGCATTCCAATAAATTGTAAGTCAGGAAGCAAGGGCACTTTAAATAAGTAGTTTTAATTAATGGTTCAATCAAGGATTTAATTGTTTAATTATTCAATTGTTTCATTTTGTTGAATGAGAGTATAAAATGCAGGTTTTATGTTTTTTTGAGTTGTCTGATGAAGTTGGGGCATGTGCCTCGACGAAAGCACTTACAATAAATTGGTTTTCATGAAGTATAAAGCAGCTAACTCGCTTTTTAAAAGTAATTTCAGGTGAAGCTGGTATTATGCAAGGGATATTTTTCCATGACAAAATTATAAGATTTCAACTTTATGATTTAAGCATGTATTTACATATCAATTAGATCCAAAGGAAAACATGAAAAATAAAATGATACATAAGAAAGCAATTACACTGCTACTTTATGAAAGTTGGGACTTCAAACGTATGCTATCAATGCTGAAAATCTTACTAATCTGGTAGCTAGATTGTTATGTAGAGAAAGTATGTTTAAAACTGAGCTGGCTAAACCTAAGGCCAAATGTGTGACAAATTCTGGCAGCAAACAGTATATTTTGCACTAATAATAATAATAATAATAATACTATACTATTTGTGAAAACTGTGAACAGAGAAAGGCATGCTACTAATGATGCTGAGGTTGCAAAATAGGACAAACTGTTTGCCAGAATAGTTGAGTCCCCAGTTCTGCTATTGTGCTACAGCAACATTGACTAAGTGTAATGTCTTAATTGATGGCAGAACACTACAAGATATACTAGAATCAGACAGTATGTCTACACTTATAAAAATGTACTGTATTTGTAAAAAGTGGATCTTTAATGAAAAAGCAGTTTAGGTGTTCTATGTTTCATGGATGCAGGTAAAAATACCCCATTTCTTACAAACCAATACAATTTATGTTAGAAAAGCTATGTCATGGTTTTGCCATAGTCTGTAATTTAACAAATGATATGATGGAAGAAAACAGCTTTCCAACTTTAAAGATTTGTGCAAGTGAGTTGAAGAAGGCAATCTTTGTGACAGACCACATTATCCATGTGGTGAGATGAACCAGGAAGTGAATAAACCCATAGATCTATCGCTGGTTAATCTGGAAATAAGGTTGCATCTACCAGGCACATTCATAAAAAATGTATGGCTCCAACAAAAATCAAAAGATTGTGTTAGACAGCCCTAATGGTAAAAAAAATATATAAGGATACTGAATAAGGAATAAGCTAAATATTATCGCATTTATGTCAGAGCAGCCTGCAAGAGCTGAAACAGTATAAAGAAAAGAGTTGCACAGTGAAATAATGCAACCTGAATGTGTTATGAATCAGGAAGTGGATACGTCATTGAAACCTAAAACTGATGCAAAGTGGGGAGTAGAAATGACTAGTGGAAATGAAGAGAAAGAATGACTTACTGAGAGTGTTTATTCTATAACATAAAATAAGTTCACAGCCTAAGAAGAATTCTAAACTTTATGTCAAACTAAAGCAGAAAAGCCAGAAAAAAGAAAATTCTAATTAGCATTTGAGTGCTGGGAAGGAAACCAATAGCATCAAAAATGACTACATTAATTTAGTTAAAGGAAGAAGCATTATCTGATCAGATTTCCAAAACCAGTTTCTTTCAGTATACTTCAAATAACCATACATCTGTAAGTCAAAATTAAAACTAAGGGCAAATCCTTTCCAGTGGTAGACCTACCTAGATAAGAAATAGCAATTGAGAGAGTGGTGCTCAGTCACTCTGAAATTAAGGGACGGCAACATAAAGCAGGAAAGTAAAAAGTAGACAGTCGTGTATACTGAAAGACAAAAGAACTTTAACCAGACACTTCATGATATTCCTGTTGAACTCAATTAAAAGAACACTGGACATAGAGAAGAGGCTTCTTTGCATCTGAAATCTAAAGGAAAGGACAAAGGCAAAATGAAAAATAAAAAAAAAAAGCAGTGAAGGCAACTGGCACTAAAGAGCATTGGCATGGGCTGCCCCTCTGTGGAAAGAGTGACAATGAGACCACGGTGGTTGCTTAGTAAGATGCAGTCCCTTCAAACTCATGACAGACTGATCCTAAGTTAACTTCAGAGCCGGCAGATCTCCAAGTCAGCCACATCATTTTTACAATGACACAGCAGGAAGATGAATAAAATATTCCTAGAGCTGAAACGGAAGAGGCTCAGCAAAAGTACCTCACTACTTCTCCATGCTGTGAATCATAAAATGATTTGCTGTACAAAATGAGTAAGGAAAGAAAAGAGGTATGCGCCCAAGCCTTTTAGAAATGTAATGGTAAGGTTAGCATACATAACAAAAGCAGTACTGATGGCAATGAAAATAAAAATTCTACGTTCTGTATGAGTGTGTAACAGGTAGTTAGGAGATGAAACTTTATGCTAGTAGCCATGTAGATAATGGCTACAGCACATTGGAGCAAGGTACAAGGGTAACTAAATATGGTAAGAATAATCCAGGGTGTAGAAGTGGACATGGAGAGTGTTAATCGTTAATGTGTGTGTGTGTGTGTGTGTGTGTGTGTGTGTGTGTGTGTGTGTATGTGGGTGTGTGTATCTGCCATACCTAAACTCGTAACCAAACAGGAAAAGGCTCCAAAATAGACTAAAAACTTGTAATCAAACGAGCAACCAAATAAGAGATGAAGTGGATGGACACAGTTTATTCACACGATTTTCACAAAAATGAATGCTACTAGTGGTACAATTGCGTTTTCGTTTTGCCCATACCTAAACTCCCCTTACCTAACAAGCAAATCCTGGAATACTTAAGAGAGAAAACAGTAGATACCAGGAACATTTATATAAATCCCTAATTCCCTTCAAAAGTTAACAGAACAAAACGTATGCAGCATGGAAGAGGTTTGGGGGTACTAAACACCACAGACTTATATAAGTAACCTTAAGCAACTTATAAAGTTGATAGAACAATATGTTTTGTAGTACAAAAGGCATATGATGAAGGGAAGTAGACACCAGGGCATGCTTGAATAATAATTGTAATCCATGTAAAAAGCAGATTGAACACCTGTGTTGAGTCATAAAGCACAGTTGTCTAAGAAGTATTAAACTCTACTCTCAGATATTACTAACTATAATGGTCAGTGATATATGTGGAGTGTGTTAAGCTGTGGTGTGAACACCAGATCACATTATGAAGTCTTTCTGAGTAAGGAGAAAGTAACAGTCAGCTGCCTGTCAGTTGCCTGTCTGCCACATAAAACACGCACTCAGGTCCCTAAACAACAGGCACAAATATGACTCTGTCATTGTACATGTGGGTGTGAAAGACCTGAAATGTACCTCCCTGGACTATATGAAAATAGACATGGAGGAGCTCTTGGATTATGTAGCCCAAACAGGGTATGACCCTAGCCCTGAGCAGTCTGCTACCATCACCGAGAATGATACCACAGTGCAAGCATGATTGATTTCAGCAATTGGTTAAGTTTCTGGTGTCATTCTAAGGGGATCCAGTATCTGTCTGCCTGGCATGACATGATTGACAGACCAAGATGCTTTGCCAGAGATGGCCTGCATCTGTCACCCCTGGCTTCCGGATACTGGCCAAGGCTCTTGCCACCCCTATACTGCCTTTTTTAGGTGGTGTTCCAAAGACCAAATTACCACTGTAACAGCTACAAACAAAAGCAATCTGAAGGTCATGCTGCTCAGTGCTAGAAGTCTAAATCTCAAAATGCGCTCGCTCAAAGCACTCCTTAAAATGGAGGACATTGACATTTGTGCTGCAACAGAGACCTGGTTTAAGGCAGCAGATAGCACCCCTGCACTACCATGCTATAACTCATTCCATACCTTTCGGCCCCAGAACTTGGACCGAAGTTCCAAAGGCAGTAGTGTTTCCATATTCATAAAGGATGTGCACACCTCCAGACTGGTAGCCCAACATGATGCATCAGAGATACTTCAGGTGCAGCTAACATTGGGTAAGACAGCGACTCAGGTCATAGCCTGCTATAGGTCCCCAACCATGACCCAAGACTCAGACTCCATTTTCCTAAGCACCCTGGAGAATATTAGGGTCCAAACTAACACTTTCATACTGGGCGACTTCAACTACCCCTCCATTAACTGGGAAAACTACTCATGTACCAATACACTTGCCTAACGTTTCCTGGAATTCATTAATTCCAATGCCCTGAACCAGCTCATTCTTAGCCCCACTAAAGGTAGCAACATCCTTAACCTGTTCATTACTAACATGGGTGACCATTCCTCTGTACCAATAGTCAACTCCTCCCTGGTTAGATCCGACCACAAACTAATCACCTTGGAAATTCACATCCCAACAAATCCCCCCCCCCCCCCCCGCAAAGGTAACCACCATGACAAACTTCTCCAAAGCTAACTTTTGGCTCCTAAAAACAGAGGTGGCTCACTTCACGGCACCCATGCAATTGGAGAACAGCTGCACGACCGCCAAATCATACACTAATGCCCTGTACGAACAAGTACATAATTGAATGGATCTCAACATACCCAATAGAACCAAGACACTCTCCAACAAAAAATGGAAGCCAGTCTAGTGGTCCCCTGCCATAAACAAACTCCTCAACAGAAGGAGGAAACTGATGAGAAATAAGGTGAAGTCCCAAGACTGGAAAAAACTTCCTTATCAGCCTCAAAAAAAGTTGCGATTCCTCATCAAATCCTCTAAAGCTAGCTATGAAAACAGAATTGCAGCAGATAGTAAAGGCAACCGCAAGGCCTTCTATAGTTATGTAAAGAATCTCTATGGCAATACCCAGATTTGCTCAGAGCTGTTGCACAATGGCACCTTTTATACCGAGCCAACAGATATTGCCAATATACTGGCCAACAGATTCAGTGCTAACTTTACACATCTCTCCCCCACCAAAGGACCAATCACAATATCAGTAAATTGCCAGGCACCCAGTATTACTGCTGCAGAGGTTAAAACAGCACTGTCCAAGGCCAAGAATACAGCTTCTATGGGACATGACAATATCCCTGGCTATGTTCTACATGAACTACATAGTGAACTGGCACCTCACCTGTGTGCCCCGTTCAATCACAGCCTCACCTCTGGCTTTGTCCCTACCGAATGGCACACTGCTGCAGTCATCCCTCTCCACAAAGGAGTATTGACTACAGACCCTGGGAACTATTGCCCCATTAGCCTGACAAGTCTGATATGCAAAGCTATGGAACTCATCATCGTGGACCTAATAAACAAAGATATAGGGAACCTCCAAACTCTGGATCTGACACAGTTTGGTTTTGTGAAGGGTAGATCATGCCTGCTCAACCTGGTTGACTTCTTTGAGTCAGTCACCAGAGTTGTGGATGAAGGCAAGGTGATTCATACAGCCTACCTTGATCTGGCCAAGGCCTTTGATACCATTCCCCACTCAGGAATCATAGAAAAACTCACTAAGCTAGGCATCAACCCCTATATCACTAGGTGGGTTGCAAACTGGCTCAAAGATAGAACCCACAATGTGAAAGTAGCTGACTCCAAGTCAGATTGTTGACCAGTCATGAGTGGAGTCCCACAGTGTTGGGTCCTGGGTCCTCCCCTGTCTGGTATCTACTTCTCTGAAGTCCAGGCCAACACGAAGGGACTCTGGCTGACACAGTTCGCAGAAGATTGCAAGTTGGGAGTCATAATTAACTCCCCAAGTGATGTTGACATCCTACAGAAAGGCCTCATTGAGACCAATGACTGGTGTCTGAACCATGGCCTTAAGCTCAGTGCCAAAAAATGTGTCGTCATCCCCTTTGGGAAAAACCCGGTTCCCATGAATTACCAAACCGATGGTAGCCCACTGATCACAGAAGGTGTCATAAGAGATCAAGGAAAACAGGTTGACAGCAACCTCAATTTTGACCACCACATTGCCACTGTGGTCAGAAAGTCCTTCTATGTGGCACATCTCAGTACTAAGGGTTTTGCATCAAGGAAGAAAAAGGTCATTGTCTCCCTCTACTCTTCCCTCATTAGCCCAATCATCGAGTACAATGCCCCATTTGGCATGTACCTCACTAGACATCTACAACAGCTAGAGAGGCCATCAAAATACCTCACAAAGAGGATCTTAGACCTTAAAGACTTGTTCTATGTGGACAGACTCAAAAAACTCCAACTATTCTCTGTCTCATATCGCCTACTTAGAGGTGATCTCTGCTTGACTTACAAAGCCATATCTGACCCAGCTCTGTTAGAAATGCAACATCTAAAGAAATCCCAATCCCCTCCACACTATACACTCCAGAGACCTCAACCTCATTACCACAAACAACAGAACAAGCTGTAGGGACAGGTTTATAACCCACAGACTGCCCATGCTATGGAATAGGCTTCCCATATGTCAAGTGGAGTGCCTCACTGGCCCTCTTTAAGGCAAATCTTGATGAGTGGATGGGAAATAGAAAAATTCACCCTGGGGATCACTCCAGTGGCTCTACTTGTCAGAGACACTGGGAACTAAGGTTGGGTGGCACGATGCCAGGGTAATCCTTTGGGCTAGGCTTGTAAAGGCTCCAGGGCCTTTAGCCTAGTACACACCTATGAACCTATATAAATATATTCCACTTAAACAGTTAATAGAGCAACAGGTCTTGCATATGGAAGCATTTTCTGAAGAATGGAAAGAATGAAACACTAAAGCCTGGCATTACTAACTGCAATCATTTGGGATTTAAGAGGGATGGGGAAAAATAAGGGGTAACAAAAAAAGTGTGTGTGTGTGTGAGTGTGTGTGAGTGTGTGTGTGTGTGTGTGTGTGTGTGTGTGTGTGTGTGTGTGTGTGTGTGTGTGTGTGTCTGTGTCTCTGTGTGTGTGTGTGTGTGTGTGTGTGTGTGTGTGTGTGTGTGTGTGTGTGTGTGTGTGTGTGTGTGTGTGTGTGTGTATGTGTGTGTGTGTGTGTGTGTGTGTGTGTGTGTGTGTGTGTGTGTGTGCGCGCTTGTGTGTGTGTGTGTGTGTGTGTGTGTGTGTGTGTGTGTGTGTGTGTGTCTGTGTGTGTGTGTGTGTGTGTGTGTGTGTGTGTGTGTGTGTGTGTGTGTGTGTGTGTGTGTGTGTGTGTGTGTGTGTGTGCATTGAGATGTCTGTATGCATGAATGGGGGAACTCATCTGAGGGGCCTGAGCTAATGCAGTGTGTCAGCCAAAAGTTGTGATTACAACAAGTTCCGCAAAAATGGATGACAGAGCTTGTAGTAGTCACCAGGCTATTTAGAGACATGCAAATTAGCTGATAATGAGGTATTTTCTCATGTCTGCTAATTTTTAATTGAATTGCTTGTTTCCACATTCTTAGTAAAAGCCCATTTTTGTGAATAAAAGTATAAAAACATTCCCTCTAACGTCCTTGATGGGAGGTGGTGGTAAGCAGTCACAATCTTGTACCATAATTCCTCCAAACTCACTCAGCCTTGTGAGCCCTTAGAAGGGCTGTTTTCCAGATGGGGACATCTGAGTGAAATGGAGAATCCTTGGTTTGAGTACTATGAAGGATAATTGTTCAGGGGTGTTTTCCCTGAAATGGATTATAGATAGTCCTAAAAAGGACTGTGTTTGGTAGTCCTTATAAGTCTTTTTAGCCTCAAAATGATTGTTAGAGAGTCCTCATAAGGACTTTGGATTGCTAAAGTCCTGATGAGATAGCTCTGATAAGGGCTGTTTAGATATTTGTTTAATTTGGTGGTGTAGCCCTGATAAGGTCTGTTTGGTAGTTATGTCATCCTGGAAAATAGCCCTTAGATGGGCTGTTAAGATTTATAGCCCTTAGAAGGGCCGTGAAGATTAATAGTCCTAGGAATTAGATCATACAAGGGCAGTTTTTTGAAAAAAATCTTGGTTAGTGAGTCCTTAAAAGGACTGATTTTACAAGGCTCAATCGTACCTGTAAGGATAAATCAAGTAAGTTGCAGGCAGATATCCATTTAGTTTTATTAGGAGTAAAAAGAGAGATGGGAGTCCGAAGTTTCTTGCTTAAAGTTAGGCTTTTATTTCTTTTTCTCCAAGTGCACATTACAGACAAAATGTAGACGGTCTCCAAGCACTGGTCAGTGTGAATTACATCGTGTTGGGAGCTCGTTATGTATTTACTAAAGGGGGTGTGTCTGTCTAGCCTTACCAATTACCATCCGGGGGAGTGTCTGGGAGCTCAGCCTTTATTCACTCTGTTATGGTTGGGGTTGGTTATGAATAGCTGGACCTGTTTGACAACAGAATTTTTGGATATACAGTTTTGTTAGTTCACGTTATCAAGGGCAATTATCGGAAACAATTTACTCTGCTTTAGTATGTAGTTTTAAGTTAAGTTCACAAAATTATACAGCTTTTCGCAGTTAACATGCTTTTGTACATGGTTTAAAGTTCACAACATTTTACAGCTTTTTTCATTTACAAAATATATTGATTGAACCAACACTTGAATCAATTGAAATACCAGTACAGATTTAGTGTATTAACAAATCCAGCATTGTGCAAATTTGCCCTTATTTGATCATAATAGGGATAGCGGGGTGGAGATTATGGCTAGAATCCCAGATCTGGCATTTTTTGAAAAAAAAATCAGAGTCCCTAAGTTGCAGACATATAGCTTCATTTCACAGTTATGTGAAATAATATACTGTACATGTCCGAAGTTAGTAAAGCGCTACTGGGCAAGTGAAAATAGCGCTTAAGGTTTAATTTATACGAGCAGCCTTTAATTTAAAAATGTAAAGATGTGGGGATCAGTGGTCCATAATAGTTGTGGGTGCTCTTGTAATTTAACGTGTACAGACAGGGATTTGAGTGTGCGCTAGTGGGGGAGAGCACCGAGTTTGTGCCAAGCATTTTCAGAGCCTTCTTCAGGGAGGGATCTATTAAGAAAAAAAGCAGCAATATTGATTTAGGTGGAACCTAAGAAAATGAAGAAAACAGAATATTTAAATAAAACTGACTGAGACTGGGGGGTTGGGGGTTCGTTGTGTTTAATGGTGTGGGGAAAAAAATGCTGGCTGGGCAGCCTGTGGTGGGTCTTTACTGTGATGCAAGTGAACTTACACCCAAGGTTGCTATAATAGGATTATGAGTCTAAATAATAAAAATTGAAGATTAAAACCTAAAAATTAAAAATAGTTTTAGTTGGAGGAACCATGAGTGCCACATGGTAGTCTGACAGGTTTGGACAGTATGTGAATGTCGAGAGACAATAAAACTTGAGGGTTGAGCGGTGGAAATGGGGGCTTGGGGGAAGAAATAGAGCCAACAAATAAATTAATTTTAAGCCGGTGGGAGTAGTGAAGCACTCCAGTGGGAGTGTCGACTGTGGGGCTAAGTGTATTGGAAACTAGAGAGAAGCCATGGAGACTTGAGTGTGTGTGTGTGGGAAGGGACTGGCTAGAAAACGGAGGATAATTGGTGAAAAGTGGAGTAGCGCTACATGGGTGGGTGGTGGGGTGGAAGACAGGAGAACCATGTGGAAACCAATACACTTAAATATGTTTACCAGATTTTAACACAAAAAACTTTCAAGTATATACATTATTAACTACATAAAATTCAAACTGAAAAGAAAGACATCTTGACAGTACTAAAATGTATGACATGTTTAAATGAGTCAATGTCTAAACTTTTTTGAAAAACATAAAAAATAAAAATAATACAAGAATAATACAGAATTTTTGGATATACAGTCTTGTTAGTTCAAGTTATCAATGGCAATTATTAGAAACAATTTACCCTGTTTTAGTATGTAGTTTTAAGATAAGTTCACAAAATTATACAGCTTTTCACAGTTAACATACTTTCGCACATGGTTTAAAGTTCACAATATTTTACAGCTTTTTGCAGTTACAAAATATATTGATTGAACCAGCACTTGAATCGATTGCAATGCCAGTACAAATTTAGTGTATTAGCAAATTTGGCATTGTGCTAATTTGCCCTTATTTGATCGTAAATGGGATAGCAGGGTGGAGATTGTGGCTAGAATCCCAGATCAGGAATTTTTTGAAAAGAAATCTGAGTCCCTAAGTTGCAGATATGTAGGTTCATTGCACTGTTATGTGAAATAATATACCATTCATGTCTGAAGTTATTATGGCACTACTGGGCTAGTGAATGTAGCAAAAATAGTGCTTCTGATTTAATTTATATGAGCAGCCTTTAGTTTAAGCATGTACAGATGTGGGGATCAGTGGTCTGTATTAGTTGTGGGTGCTCTTGTAATTTAGCATGTACAGACCGGGATTTGAGTGTACGCTAGTGGGGAAGAGCACTGAGTTTGTGCCAAGCACTTTCGGAGCCTTATTCAGGGAGGCATCTGTTATGATGAAATGCAGTAATATTCATTTAGGTGGAACCTAAGAGAACGAGGAGAACAGAATATTTAAATAAAACTGACTGAGACGGGAGGAGGTGGGGGGTTTGTTGTGTTTAGTGGTGTGGGGAAAAAAACGCCAGGTGGGGCAGCCTGTGGTCAGTCTATACTGTGGTGCAAGTGAACTTACAACCAAGGTTGCTAAAATAAGATTATGAGTCTAAATAATAAAAATTGAAGATTAAAAATTAAAAATTAAAAATTGTTTTATTTGGAGGGGTTGTGAGTGCCACATAGTAGCCTGACTGGTTTGGACTGGATGTGAATGTAGAGAGACCATAAAACTTGAGGGCTGAGTGGTGGAAATGGGGGCTGGGGAGAAGAAATAGAGGCAACAAATAAATTAATTTTAAGCTGGTGGAAGTTGTGAAGCACTCCAGTGGAAGTGTCAAGTGCAGAGCTAAGTGGTATCAGAAACTAGAGAGAAGCCATGGAGACTTCTGTGTGTGTGTGGGGGGAAGAGACTGGGTAGAAAACATGGGAGAGTTGGTGAAACATGGAGCAGTGCCACATGGGTGGATGGTGGGTGGAAGAGAGGAGAACTGTGTGGAAACCAATACACTTAAATATGTTCACCAGATTTTAACACAAAAAACTTTCAAGTATATACATCATTAACTAGAAAATTCAAACTGAAAAGAAAGACGTCTTGACAATATTAAAATCTATGAAAATAATGCAAGAATCAAAAATAAAAGGCATGAATTGTCCCAAGTGATTCATTTGCCGTGGTGCCACTAAACCGCACCGGCTAGGGGAACCGCTTGGGTACAGAGCATGAAAATAATAGGTTAGTACACTTAGTGTTACTGGGATTTGTAAATATTTTGCAATTTTCCAAGTATAATTTTTTAGGATGCAATGAATGTATTTGTGACAGAGCTCAAAAAAGCAATAGCAAGTTTTTAAGTGGAATATTTTGGTAATCATAAAACAATATCAACCATGAAAAAAATAGAAAAAAATATACTAATATGATAAAAATAATAAAAATAAAACAAGATATAAAATTTTAAAATAATAATAATAGTATAACTAAGAATGATGATAATAATCAAAATAAAAATAAAACCTAAAAATAATGAGAATGCAGATTTAAAAATTAAAACTGATAAAAATAACGAAAGTGTAAATGTAAAATTGAAAATGATGAAAATCACAAAAGTGTAAATGTAAATGCAACCAAAAATGCAAAATCTTTCTACTCATAATGTAATTTTACATGCAATTAAAAGTGGTACTGATATATTATAAAAAAACAAACAACACTGAGCCTTTGGCTCTCTACTTAGACTTTATGCTCAAACCCCTTGCTGAAAACAGCATCGCATTCATACTGGATTCTATGGACTTTCTCACAAAAATCAAAAACATTCCTGTTGATATGAACTTAATCTTAGTAAGGATAGATCTCTGTAGTCAGTGCTGCCACACAACTACTGCATCACAGCCATGATAGACACCTATGATTAGGACCATGCAGCACTCCCAGGTGAAATTGAAAAATATAGTAAACTTTTGGCTATGATTCAACAAAAACTACTTTAGCTTCAAAAACAAGATCTTCCGACAGACCACAGGCATAGCCACGAGGGCGGCTATGGCTCCCAGTCTAACCAACACCGCACTTAGGAAATAGGAACATGAATTCATCTACCAATCCCCATACTACAACAAGATGGGCTGCTATTTCAGATTTATTGAGGACATCTTCCTGATCTGGAATAGCAGCCAAGATAGACTCAACAAATTCCTGGACTATATTAATAGCACGACCAGCTTCCTCAGATTCACCACCAAGTTCAGCATGCAAGAAGTCGAGTTTCTTGACCTTCTACTCATCAAAAAAACAGAAGACAGCTCCATCACCCACAACCTTTATCGGACGCCTACCAGGGTCAACTGCCAACTACATGCCAACAGCATGCACCCATTCTACCTAAAGAAAATGTGGTAAAATCACAAGGACTGAGAACTGCACAGGTGTCCAGTGATCCCAACCACTTTCAACAGAACATGGAACAACTGGAAAAGGACTTCCTAACAAGATGTTTTTCTTTTCAGTTTGAATTTTATGTAGTTAATGATGCATATACTTGAAAGTTTTTTTGTGTTAAAATCTGGTAAACATATTTAAGTATATATGTTTCCACTCAGTTCTCCTCTCTTCCACCCCACCATCCACCCATGTGGCACCGCTCCATGAGTCACTGACTCCGTCATTTTCTAACCAGTCCCTTCCTATACACACGCACGCACACACACACACACACACACACACACACACACACACACACACACACACACACACACGCACACACACACAAACTTGTCTACATGTTTTCTCTCTAGTTTCCAATACCACTTAGCCCCACACTCGACACTCCCACTGGAGTGCTTCACTACTCCCACTGGCTTAAAATTAATTAATTTGTTGGCTCTATTTCTTCTCCCCAGCCCCCATTTCCACCACTCAACCCTCAAGTTTTACGGTCTCTCGAAATTCACATCCAGTCCAAACTGGTCAGACTACCACGTGGAGCTCACGGCCCCTCCAACTAAAGCAATTTTTAATTTTTAATCTTCAATTTTTATAATTTAGACTCAATCTTATTATAGCAAGCTTGGGTGCAAGTTCACTTGCACCACAGTATAAATTGACCACAGGCTGTCCCAACCGGCATTTATTTCCCCACACCTCTAAACACAAGCACCTCCAACCTCCCCCAGTCTCAGTCAGTTTTATTTAAATATTCTGTTCTCTTCGTTCTCTAAGGTTCCACCTAAACCAATGCTGCCGCATTTCTTCTTAATAGATGCCTCCCTGACGAAGGGTCTGAAAGTGCTTGGCACAAACTCACCGCTCTCCCCCACTAGCATGCACTCAATTCCCAGTCTGTACTCATTAAATTACAAGAGCACCCACAACTAATACAGTCCAACAATCCCCACTGCTCGTATAAATTAAATCTAAAGCACTATTTTCACTACATTCACTAGTCCAGTAGCACCATACTAACTTCAGACACGAACGGTACATTATTTCACATAACAGTGAAATTAACCTATATGTCTGCAACTTAAGGAATCAGATTTCTTTTAAAAAAATGCCCGATCTAGGATTCTAGCTACAATCTCCAACCTGCTATCCCTATTATGATCAAATAAGGACAAATTAGCACAATGCCAGATTTGCTAATACACTAAATATGTACTGGCATTGCAATCAATTCAAGTGTTGGTTCAGTCACTATATTTTGTAACTGCAAAAAGCTGTAAAATATTGTGAACTTTAAACTATGTGGGAAAGCATGTTAACTGTGAAAAGCTGTATAATTTTGTGAACTTAACTTAAAACTACAAAACATAAAGCAGGGTAAATTGTTTCTGATAATTGCCATTGATAATGTGAACTAACAGGACTGTATATCCAAAAATTCTGTTGTCAGACAGGTCCGCCTATCCCTAACAAACCTTAACCATAACAGAGTGAATAAAGGCTGAGCTTCCAGACACTCCTCTGATTGGTGATTGGTAAGGCTGGACAACACATCCTCTTTAGTAAATATACAAGCAGCTCCCAACACGATGTAAATCACACTGACCAGCGCATGGAGAGCGTATACATTTTGTCTGTAATGTGCACTTGGAGAAAAAGAAATAAAAGTCTAACTTTGAACAAGAAACTCCAGACTCCAGTCTCTCTTTTTACTCCTAATAAAACTGCATGAATATCTGATTGCAACTTACTTGATTTATCCTTCAGGTATGATTGAACCTTGTAAGATTATTCGTTTTAAGGACTCGCTAACCACGATTTCTTTCAAAAAATGGCCCTTGTAAGGGCTAATTCCTAGGATTATCAATCTTAACAGCCCTTCTATGGGCTATAAATCTTAACGGCCCTTCTAAGGGCTATTTCCCAGGATGGCATAACTACCAAAGAGTCCTTATTAGGGCTACACCACCAAATTAAACAGCTATTTAAACAGCCCTTATCAGGGCTGTCACATCAGGAATACGGCAATCCAAAGTCCTTATAAGGACTCTCTAACAGTCATTTTTAGGGCTAAAAAAAGACTTATAAGGTATGAACACAGTCCTTTTCAGGACTATCTATAATCCCTTTCAGGGCAAACACCCCTGAACAATAATCCTTCACAGTACTCGAACCAAGGATTCCCCATTTCACTCAGACGTCCCCATCTGGAAAACAGCCCTTCTAAAGGCTCACAAGGGTGAGTGAGTTTGGAAAAATCATTGTACAAAACCCAAACTGCTTACCACAACCTCCCGTCAAATAGATTAGAGGGACAGTTTCTATACTTTTAATCTCAGATAAATAGGAAATCCTTTGAAAAATAAGCCCCTGTCTTATTTCCAAGACATACGACATCAAAGTTGTAATAATTTGGTAGGGTAAGGGTATAACCCTCACATGGTGTGAGATAGACTTACCTCAGAACAATGTTTTTCTTTTTTATTACTTATTCCCAGTTTGGGAACATGCTCATTTGATTAGTAAGTTTCTTTTTGCTATTTTCAGAGGTTGCTGTACCAAATTAGTCAATCACAAAAGTGCAGGTGTGTGATATAGAAAATGATTTTTTTTTTATATTTTATTAGCTTTTCAATACTCAAAACTGGTACATGTGGGGCTTATCATTAGATGTCTCTCATTTTGAAGGTGTATGTCTGATTCACCAAACATAATGTTTATAGTAATCTCCAAGTATGGAATGAATGCAAATGAAGTACTGATGCCATTTTATTGTTCAGAATTATTGTGTTTGCATACATTTAAAATATAGAGGCAAAACAGATGTGAATATTAAAGCAACTAACGGCATTATATTTCAGCGTATAAGAAATAATAATTAACTGATGACTACATAGAGTACCAACATTTAACAGATATCCAGCTGTTTATTTTTTGCTAATAACAAAAGTTTAAAAGCACGGCTCTCAAAAAAATTATTCTGAATCCAAAGAAAACAAAACTCCTACTTTTCCTACCCAAAAATCTCAACCTCCTTAAACATACTTTCTCTATTCAGACTGTCAACAACAGTCCCATAGATGATGAATCCAGCATAAAACTCTTAGGTGTCATCATAGATGATCAACTTAAGTTTGACTTACATGTCAATAACTGTATTCAGAAGACTCACTTAAAACTTGGCCTCCTGTATAGAAATAAAAAGTTTCTTACGAACAAAGCAAAAGTTACTCTCTCTCATGCTTACCTCCTACCAAGTCTACTGTATATCTCACAAATCCTGGCAAAGCTCAACTCCTCCCTTCTTACCAAACTAGAATCAGCATATAATAAAGTAGCTTGATTCGCAGTGAACCACACATATAAATCCCATCACTTCCTCTCACTAAAATACTTAAACTGGCTAGAATTACCACATCAGATTCCCCTCTCCCAGCTCCTAATTATTTACTCAAGTCCATACCAGTCTATACCAGTCTTCCTATTTTATTTCCTCTTATTTCTCATTACTCTCCAATCGGATCTCTACATAGCTCAGACCAAGATCTTCTTCAAATCTATAAACCCAAGACCAAAATGGGCTGCAACCTCTATAGTTACCAACCTACCAATTCTTGGACTAGGCTTCCATTAGAAATTAGAACCCTGGAAAAACGTAATAAATTCAAAGCAGCCACCAAGGGATACGTAAAACATCACTGACTCTGTTCTTGCAGTCACCCCTCTTAACTCTCCTATTATGCTTACCTGAATCTCTTGTACTTACATACCTGTAAGCCACTTATAGCCTTCTTTTCCTCTTCTTACACTTGCTATCTCTTACCATAAACAGTAACCTCCAATTTTGTTTTACTAAAAATAAGAATCTCTCATCTTCTCATCTTCATCCATATTACACAGTAACAGTAAACACCAGAGAATTCTTCTTCTTATTGCTTCATAGACTACATAGTATTTCTTTGTTTTACCGACATGTATATTGATTTGTACTGTAATTAGTTTTTTTTTTTTTTTGCTTTTATATTCTCAATGTAATGCTTTTTCTTTTTTAATGGTTATTTTCAATGTAATGTCTTTTTGTGGAGCTTTTCTCCCCGGGCCTCCACTGAAAAAGAGCTGCTATAGCTCAGTCGGACATTCCAGGTCAACAAATGTAAAATAAAATAATACATTTTGTAAGACATTACTTAGACTAGCTACAGCTTTGCTGTCTACCTAGAGATGTTTACTAAGTGTTTACTTATTCTATTGTTACTGTTAAAAATAAAATAAAAGTCAAGATTCTGCAAAATATAGAACACAGATGAACTGAAAATAAATTAGCTTTTTTATTTCAGGAAAAATAAATTTGAACATTAATAAATATGAAGTCTGATGAGAGAGTGAACTTTTTTATGAGATGTTAAGAATTCCACAGCCTTACAGAGTTCCAGAAGCTTCCAGAGGCTTCACTGGACACAGAAGGTTTGCAGAGATTCATGGCTATACAATGTAATGACCTCATGGATAGTGAAGATAATAAATGTACTCCTGCAGAGTAACATGCTCCCACCACATGGTGACCACACTCAAACTAGATTAAAGGAGTGATCAGAAGTGGAGGCAAACACTCTATGTTAATATACTACTGCTGCAGGACTTTGCCGCAATACCTGCAAAAACATACCATTTTATGGCTTACAACGTCCCTGTTAAGTGAGATATACTGTAGATGAAAGGAATTTCAGTCCTCATTATTATGGCAATCTGCATTGGAATATGCAAATTATATCAAATAAAGCAATCACCTGTAACTTTTCAGCTCTTCAGGCTGCAAAATATTTAATGATGAAAATTATATTTCCACTCTATTTTGATGCTTTTAATAACATTAGGCAGTCAATATCACAAAATTCAATATTCTATACTTCAACAGCTTGTATGTTACATCACTAATAATCCCTACTGCTACTCATCATAGGCTTCGCTTCCAAAGAACATTACACCCACTTTAATCTCCTAGAGCGAAGACAAAAGGTGTGACCTAGTGATTTTCCTAATTCAGTGCAAATAAAACAATGTTCAGCAGTATGATAACAAAATGGCCTGCAGTTGCCGCCTCGGTATGATTTTATCATCGATAATGTGAAAGACTGAATGATGCTTTACTAGTAGTATTACTAATTAATTTGTATGCTGAGTAAATATGCAGTTTTATTATATGAAGTGGTCATCAGTTTTCAAGCCTATAAGAGAAACTCCAATTTTAAAGGGCTGGTGTTTAAAAATAAAAGTGGATACTTAGAAGTCTTAAAATGTATTTTCTTAAACATACTTTATAGCCCAGCTTTAAAAAAAAAAAAAAACAATCTGGCACAAACCAAAGCACAGAGTTTTGAACAACACTTTCTTAAAGTCTTCTATACGTTCAAAAACTCCAATGCTGATGCTAGTTGAAGGACTTTACTTTATGACCCTTGTGATTCTATCATCTTTATAGGATTCCTTTGCAGAGGCAGGGATGCAATTGGTCAGTCACAAGGACACAAACTGTCAACTGGTCTTGTGAATCCAGGAAATACAATGCATCTATTACAGCTCCTTGAATTATGCACAAGTCTCACTAATGCACAGACTTCCACCATCTCAGTCTGAGAGTATCCTTTGCCTAGAGTTTAAAATACCAAAAGGGGTAGTTTGGAGTAAGATAGTATGACTTTTTAGTAGATGCAATCAGTCACATAGCCATCTGTCAGTCTTAGTTTATTAACCAGTGATGTGTTCACTGAACTGCAACTTATACTATGCTATTTTATATTAAGAAGGTGTGGACATTTTAAATGTCCTCCTTTTAGGGACTTGTTTTGTCGTAGTACTGCTCTGTTGTATGTGCAATTTATTAGCCCACCTTCTTAAGTATCCTGCCATGACAATGTAGTAAAATAAACAAGAATTTGACAACTGTTGCACAGTCCTACTTTGGTTATGCAGCTATAAAAAACTGAGACAATAGCACTGCTAGTGAACATTCCTTTTGTATATCTGTTCATAGGTTCATAGATTAGTACTAGGCTAACTGCCCTTGTGAGCCATTTTAAGCCTAGCCAACTATCCCTTGTGAGATTCAAACCCTGCACCTTGTGTTTGTAAGGCAAACACCTCAGCCATTAGGCCACCCTCCCAACCCTGTGCTTCCTTTTTGTGTAGGAGAAGATAAAGAGTGAGGCATTAAGGCAATTAGCATGAATTATACAGAGATTATGACATAGGTGACATAGAGGGGGTCAAATAGCTTTGCATCTGCTGCTATTAGGAAGAGCTAGATCACACACTTGTTTTCCATTACAAATTATTCTCCATCTGTCTCGATGAAAGATGGCTAGTCATGTCATATGACAACAGCAGAAGTGGGCACCAGCCTACCTGCCACAGGATGAGTATAATGTTCTTCTGACAGCCGTCTGTAGATGGACAGTAATAATTCCTCCGTGGATTCTATTACCACATCATATGTGTAAGGAAATAAATTCTTGATCATTAGATAATATATTCAATATCCTTGATCTTATTGTGGCAGATATAGCCATTTTTTATACATCTTCATATGTCTCACCCTGCCTTTTATTACATCAGATCATAAACTAGTGATATTCATTTTGAAGCGGTGATACTTCCAAAATTAATTCCTCTATGTTTAGGGACTTTTCAAAAGCAAACCTTCATCTGTTACTTGATGAAAATAAGTTCTGCTGTAATCCTGCTCCAATGGATTCCATTGCTAAAGCTGCCTATGCCTCTGACTTATGTTCCTATCAGCCTACTTAATATAGCTTTATTAAGTGGGAACATAAGTCTACTCTTCCCGCTATATTGATTAAGCAATTTACATCTGCATCAAATATAAGGAGAAATTAATAAACCTTATGGTGGGATATATGTATAAAAAAATTAAATAAGAAAAACAAAATTCTTAATGCTTATAAAATGTTTCATTTTACCTACCTTAACAGCACACTTAAGCTATCTAGTAAAGACTGTATGGGAACCATTAGGATGCACAAAGTTGAATGTCACATAGTAACAAAAACAAAAAATAACTCCACATCTATTGTTAAGTCAGGAAGTTCAGCACCATCATCGAACAAATTTCAGAGCTAGTCCACAATAATGCTGCTTACTCTGACCTAAAGTAAATCTTATATATGCATTGACAAATTTAGTACAAATTTTAGTCCAGCTATAGTTAGAGATATTCTACAGGTTACACAATTCCAGCCATCCCCTTTAATTAATATGGAACATGTTTCATCAGCTCTAGCAAAAGCTAACACCTCATCCATGACACAATGTCAGTGACAAACATGGCCTACCCCTAATTAACCTATTCAATCTAATCCTCTCCACTGATTACATTCCTGAAACCCAAACAGCAACCACAGTAATACCATTAGACTAGGATAGCCCAACTATGGACTCCAGTAACTATATACCTAATTTTCTCACTAGCCAGATATGTAAAGTTATGAGTGTTTTATCTTAGATGTTATTAATCTGGACATTAAAAATCTCTGGACCCTAACCAACTTCACTTGTAAAATGAAGGTCCTGTGGTTCTGCCTTTTTAACTTCTTTAATTTATTTTAGAAAGTAACCAGAACAGTACATACATAATATCTGGACCTTGCTAAAGACTTTTACACTATTCCACAAACAAATACTAGAGATGGATTTGAAAATTTGAATATAAATCCTCGTGTTGTGCGGTGACATGCTAGTTGTCTGACAGAATCTTTGTGGTTAGAGTCACAGGTATTACTTATGAAAGCAGAATAAGTTACCAGTGGTGTACCACATGGCTCAGAGCTGGACATCTCCTATTTGGCATCTATTTCTTAGAACTTAATGCTAATACTCTAGGTCTATGATTATCTAAATATGCAGATGCCTCTAAATTGGGTGTTGTTATTTGATCTTGTACTGACTCAAAATTGATTTAAAATGAGTTGCACAATTTTAAATAAGTGCAAGAATAACGGCCTCAAAATAAGGGAGGAAAAATACATTGTGGTGCTCATTTTAGTTAACAAGACATTTTCACACACCATATGGGTGACACACTTTTCCAGTCTGACACTTTCATAAAGGATCTAGGCACTGATAATTTAGTTAGCGGCACATTTGCCACCGGGATTGAATAATTGTGTTTCTCTAAAACCTGTGTTGATTGAACGAAGGTAGCATTATATATAGGCTCCTATTCTTGTGACTTTCAATATTTGATTCTTGTCTAAAATAGAAGTATTGACAGTCCATGATTTTTTACGATTTTTCAATATTTTTATTATTTACTTCTAAAAATTTTTTTATTTTATGTGTCTATTTACTATAGGATCTAAATGTCAACTTTTATATTTTATGTTTACATTAGATTTTTAGTAATGTAAGTTATTGTGCATTAATATTACAAGTGAATGGACGGCTACCTAATTTTAGGCAAGGGATATAATTAAAGAATTCTCCATACTTGACTAATGATATCTATGGTCCCTGACCTTCATGGACACTCTTTTATAGATAGTGTATATCACGCTGTGAGGTACATATTTATGTCTATAGAATTAGATATCCATGTACGTAAGGAATATGGATGATCATATCTTAAATTGCAATTCTAATTGTGCTTTTCTGCTTATTGATAATCGTCACCATCTATTGAGTGTTTTGTTTGACTGTTTTATGTTTTTCATATTAGGGAACACATTCTTGAGGTTAGACTGATGACTAACCTCCCGATTAAACTTTAACATAGTGGCACTAGGACCTTGAAGGGTACTTCTTGTTTCCTGGCCACTACAGTCCTACACCAGCGCACTAATAACATGTGACTGGATTCGCAAATAGGTGCTGCGTATTAAGCTCTAAACCAACGACGTTCATTGTTGACGTTTTGACTTGGTTTATACTCTAGCAGGGAATTTTTTGGACTAAGAGCTTGCTCTGCAATGAAGTTTTTGAAAATATGTTATATATACACGCTAGATGGATATATTTTAAGCTTCAACTTTTTGTTACCAGCGATGGAATGGGGGTTGGTTGAAGTAAACAATGCACATGAGAATGTCAATAAGTAAGTAGCGAGCTAAGGTACACATTGAGTAATTCAGTTTTTTAACAGTTTTTTAAAAAAAGTTGATGTGATTATCACTATTATTGTATATTTATGCTCTGTACAGGGTAGAGTGTTTATCTTTGATATAAAGATATGCAATATTTGATTTGGGGAAATACTGAAGGGAAGCGTATGGATGACAATGCACTGTGGATTAAGTTTCATTATCAATTAAGATGCAAATGAGTAATTGAACTAATGAGCCCGCCAAAAAGTTAGGTATTTAAATGGGGATTTGTTTTGTGTAATTGTATCTGATGAAGCGTAGCTAGCACTACACGAAAGCGCTCATTCTTTGTTCTACAATAAATGGTTTTATTTTATATGGTGACTGCTTATTGGATCTTACTTGTGCTGAAGAAGCTTGATCGTGGTGACTGTTCTCACTTTTTATCCACTTCACTCTCATTGATAATTTCTTATAGTTTTAACACCATATCTCAGCAGTAGTAAAGAAAGCCTTCTGTTAGGCTCATTTAACATGTAAAAGTTTCTCTAATAGATCAATACAAATCTTACTTCCCTTTCACTCAGATCTCAGCAGACCCATTATTAAATTACTAACATGTTCTATGCAAACAACTTCATGTTATCTCCCTGTATTGTGTCTCCTACAGGCTGTTGTGGTCAGAACTATGCTTGGCATACAAGACATTGATAGACTCCACCCTGATGGACCACCTCCATATCCACAAAACAAATGCACGAGAATTGCCAGTTCTAAAAACTTAATCCTTGCCTGTGATATAAACAGGACCTGCTGGAGAGACAGGTATGTATACCAGAGACTACCCCTTCTCTGGAATAGGTTCCCCATCTATGTGAAGCAGAGTTTCTACCTAACCTAATTCAACTGCAACTTGGACAATTGGACAAGGAACAGAAAATTCATCCCTGGTTTGGCACCCATGTCTCTAATGGACACAGGCAGCCTGTAAATGGTTCATCTCCCAGGCCCCCTGCTTGTAAATGTTTAATCTTTCAAGACCTTGCTTACACGTATCAAGGGTACCAGAACTTGTCAGAGATTAGGGATGCATGGTTAGGCTTAAAAAGGCCCTTGTGGTTGTTAGGTTCATAGGTGTTTACTAGGCTATGAAATTTAATGTTCCTCTTACCATGCATTGGTATAAGTATAGATTGAGAGACCTTGGTGGTTCCAAACTAAAAAGGTTAGTGGCTTCAAAAATTGTAATTATCTGGATAGACTGGCAACCCACTCTCGCTGTTCTCGCTTTCTGACAGATGTCACTATGGAATTTGTTTCTAACTTTTCAAGCAACAAAAGATCCATCCTTATCTGACCCCTCTGTCTTCGCTGAACATTTTTGTTTCAAATAGCAGGTTAAAGGAACCAAGTCTTCATTAGCAAGTAAACAAGACATGTGGGCATGCTAGAGTTGTATCTGAAGCTATCCATCACCTCTGGAACAAGCTTCCAGTACATGCCAAGCAAAGTAGCACCATTTTCACCTTTAGTATTAATCTAGATACATGGATGGGATGAGCCGTGTCATATTCTCATCCAGTCCTTCTTGTTTTACCCTCCTTGAGGTTGAAGAGAACTTTTAATTAGGATTTTTGGCTAAGTTTGAAATGATCTGCAGACTGCTTGCATGGTACAGCCATATGAACCTCTATAGATGGACATCAAAGCACAATTTCCCTGTGAAGAAGCTTATTTTGTTATTCTGCAAATCTGATGTTTGGCTTGACAGTACCATACTATTCGGCTATATTGTTATTTGATTTACCTGGCACCAACCACCACCAATATAAAACACATTCAGATACACCTCACAGTGAGGCAAAAAGTAAATAATAAAGCTCAACTGGCCTCATGCATTTTCCAGTATTAAAGGTATAATAATTAAGAAAAAAAATGGAAGGGGGTCTTACAAAGCTACACAATTAAGGCTTACCTGTTTGGCACAGGACAGTTCTTACATTTGCAACTGAAAAGGTATGGGGCTGGATACAATGGGCACTCTATTTATGGAGAGGCTATTGAAGCATGGAAAGCTCTAGAAGGGGATTAGGGACAGATTTAAATGCAACCACATGTTAAGAGGATTGTAAAGCTAATAGCCACTGAAAAGTAAAAAGGCAATGGGAAAAATCAATACTCCTAATAGGATATGAGTTAAACAAAAGTTTTACTAGGAAAAGAGACTCCACATCAACACTACAGAGGAGGAAGTACAGCCCATATTTGGGATCAGATACAGACAAGAAACAAGCCAGTTATGTGAGAAGAAGCAAGAGTAACATTAACTTAAAAGAAAGGGATGGGGATTAGATATGTGGGATTGTTACACGAACAAAAAGACATTCAGAATACAAATGCACATGGTATGCCACATTTGGCAGAATACATCACAGAAACATGAACAATGGCAGACCAGAGAAAGGCTCTGATAAGTAAAGAATATAAAGGATTGCTGGAACTAAAAGGTTTGGTACCTTTGCAGGCTTTAAAATGCATTGGGAGATGCTAAAACAAAAGGAATGCACAGATCAGGAATGGGATGGGACATATTTAGTCTCCAGACAAGCTACAAAAGGTAAAAAGTTTTGAATCTTTGGATGGAAATGACCTTTATACAATATATAGGTTAAACAAAATATTCCTAAATGTAGATGGTACTTATTGGACATGTGGTACTGGAGAAAGGGGTATGTGGACCATATTGTGGGAGTGTAGGGCACTGCAACAGTACAGAAGGGACTTGCAAAATGTGGCCCATATGCACTTCTATTTCTGAGTGTGAAAAAAGGAACAACTACAAATTGAAAATCTAGAACTATCAAAGTTTGACGAAGTTAAGATAATTATGGAGGAGATGAGAACTTGAAACTGAATTAGAAGCAAAATCAGAAAAATAACAGGTGGATATACAAAAAATGGGAAGTTTGGAATCAGATACTTGGCAATGAGGGCAGCTGAATGCTTAAACATGTGAAATCTTGCATGATCTAATTGCATATAAAGATAAATAGAGGAAAATAAAGAAGCAAGTTAAACTGGGAGCCAGTGGAAGGAAATAACTGGCTGTTTTTTTTTTACTGCTTTTTCTTTTGCGATATGAGGGAGTATGTTTGAGAGATAGTGGTGGTACTTAAAGAGTTTGATACAAATATATGTTCACAGAAATAAAGATAGGCAGAAATAGGATGGTAACAAATGTAATAAGATTTGAAATTGCCATATGACTTGAAATGGCAATGAATGGCATTGTAAAACTCTGGAGGATTGACAGGACTTAAATACTTTGAAACATGACTCTAAAAACAAACAAAAACTAATGCACTGGGAACACAATCTGGATTTATGCTTATATGCATATGGATATGGATGTTCATATAAATAAAACGTGAGTTGTATCATGAATAATACTTTAAAACCATGGTCACCTGTAAATACTAAAGAAAAAAAAAGAACTATACAATTAATATGAATGATAGAGTATAATTATTATATTTCAAACTTGACCTAAAAGTTAAAGTTTATACCTAACTGCTGTGGTGACATTATTGAGTACTGTGTGGTAAAATCTCATTTTTCTTTCAAATTACAAACTGCATCCGTTTGCTTCTGTGATAGCAAGGGGGTGGGGGAGGGGAAAAAGAGTTAAGTAATGATGAATAAGAAAGGAAACCAATGTAATATATGTAGTCAATGATGTACAACATCAGCTCTGGTAGAATGTGTACCAGATGTAAGAATGACTACGAAGTTCATGGAATAATTTTACTGCCTAACAGTAGGTATACAGTAAGACTGATAACCTCAGAAATAATTTGTTTAAACTGCCAGCTCTAGGCAATCGAAACAAATAGAGTAGGCAGACATTCTTCAAAAACAGTGAACTCAAAACTTTAAGTGAGAACAGTAAGTTTGTGTGAGTGTGTGTGTGTGTGTGTGTGAGAGTGTGTGTGTGTGTGTGTGTGTGTGTGTGTGTGTGTGTGTGTGTGTGTGTGTGTGTGTGTGTGTGTGTGTGTGTGTGTGTGTGTGTGTGTGTGTGTGTGTGTGTGTGTGTGAGACTGTGTGAGACTGTGTGAGACTGTGTGTGAGTGTGTGTGTGTGTGTGTGTGTGTGTGTGTGTGTGTGTGTGTGTGTTTGTATACATAAGTTATATTGAAATACATTTTTAAAACTATTGAGATCAATAAGTATGAGTAAGAAAATAAATGTCTAACACTGCATGCCACATTATATGTTATAGTTGTATTTGCTATCAGGCTGCAGACTGGTGGGTCTTTAGTATATACACTGAAATGTTTCTGTTTCTAGTGCTTACACAATGTGCATTGTCTTTCTTGACAAGCTGTAATTGAGTATAAGAGGAAGGAGCAGCTTTGTTTAGACACTTAACAGTTTTATCTATGAAAAATAGCTAAACCATTTGAGATATTTTTTTGAAATTAAAGAGCAGTTGTTGCTTACCAGTTATAGCTGTGAATGGGCTATAAAAATAGCAAAAGTGATGCTTTGATGTCTATCAGCATAAGGAGCTTGACAGCTTCAAAAATAAGATATTTAAGTTGCTATGTGCAGGCAGGTGAAACAAAACTGAAGTAAAACCCAAAACCAAAGGGCTCTGGCTAATTAAATTTGTAGATGACTGCAAGCTAGGAGCAGTCATTGAACCCCCAAATGCCTTAGCTGTCCTGCAGGAAGGTCTGTCCCGAATAAATAACTGGTGCAAAAATCATGAACTGAAACTAAATGCCAAAAATGCATTATTGTATCATTTGGGAAGTCATCTACCCAAGGGAACTATCGCAATCACAATATGCCCCTAAGAGTTGACCCAGTTGTTCAGGTTGTGGTAACATTTGACCAGCATGTTGTCACAGCACAGCCTATCTGGACCTCGCCAAGGCCTTCAACACCATCTCCTACTCTGGAATCATACATAAACGTACTAAGCTGGGCATTAATCCCTACGTCACTCGATGGGTTGCCAACTGGCTTACTGACAGAGCCCACACTGTAAATGTAGCTGACTCCAAATCTAGCCCCAGACAAGTGACAAGTGGAATACCTCAGGGTTCAGTCCTGGGACCGCTCTTGTTTGGCATCTACTTCTCTGAAGTATAGGCCAACACTAAGGGACTCTGGCTAATAAAGTTTGCAGATGACTGCAAACTGGGAGCCATTATTGAATCCTCAAATGATGTGGATATTCTACAAAAGGGCCTTACAGAAACAGATGTTTGATGCCAGAGCCATGGGCTCAAGATCAATGCCAAGAAATGTATAGTTATCTCCTTTGGGAAAAAACATGTACCCATGAATTACCACATAGGTGGCAGTACACTAAACATCGAAAGTGTGATAAGAGACTTAGGGACACAGGTGGACAGTGGTCTCATCTTCGATAACCACATCGCCACAACAGTCAGGAAATCCTTCTATGTCACACACCTCATCACTAAGGGCTTTTCATCCAGAAAAATGGAGGTCATTGCCCCACTGTACTCATCCCTCGTTAGACCCATTATAGAATACAATGCCCCATTTGGTATGTACCTCTCAAGACATCTGCAACAACTGGAAAGGGCACAGAAATACCTCACTAAAAGAATCACAGGCCTAAAGCAGATGCCCTACGCTGACTGCCTTAAAAAACTCCAGCTATACTCTGTCGCATATCATCTACTCAGAGGCGATCTCTGCTTAACATACAAGGCCATGTCAAACCCAGAGCTGTTGGACATGCTACACTTAAAGAAATCCCAATCCCTCAGAGCCACATGCTCCAGCGATCTAAACCTTGTCATCACAATAAACAAAACACCCAGATTCTGGAATAGACTGCCCATACATGTCAAGCAGAGCACCTCTTTGACCCTCTTCAAAAGGAACCTTGACGACTGGATGGCAGAAAGGAATTTCACCCCGGGATCACGTTAGTCATTCTGCTAGACATGTGTCCAGGGAAGTAAGTAGTGTGGGAAGAAATAGCCAGGGAATTGTTATGGCTAGGCTTGTATAGGCCCTAGGGCTGATAGCCTAGTACCGGCCTATGAACCTATATGTCCATTATTGCAAGAAAGCCCTTCTATATTATACAGCTTATAAACACATTGATTGTGTCTAGACCTAGGGATGTCACTGCCCCCCTCCTTTACTCAGCCATCATTAGGCAAGTCATTCAACATAAAACTCTCTTTAGCATGTATCTGTCCAAACACATGTAATGAGCTGAGCACCCACAGAGATACTTTACTAAAAAGATACAGAGCATAAACAACATGTCTTACATGGACCAGTTCAAAGTCTTGTCACTATGCTTGGTGTCTGGCATACAAGGCATCCTCCAAACCAAATACTGATGGATTAATTATATATCAACAAATCATATATACTTGGGATCTAGACCTCTTCTGTAACATCAACATAATGTTTTTTAGGGACAGATATATCCGGCAGAGGATACTGCTGCTCTGGAAGAGTTTCCACATCCACATAAAACAAAGTTCCTTCCTATTCATATTCAAGTGGAACTTGGATCTATGGATAGGAAACAGACAACTTAATCCAGGACTGCCCCCTGTAGTACTAATGGTCAGAGGCAGATCTTAATTGCTTTATCCCATGCATGGATCTCCTCAAAACATCTACTGAATGATTTTGGTTATTCGCATTAGGGGTAATATGTAAATATCAACCATGGGATGGGTAATATCAATCTATAACCAAGTGAAATAGGTTAATTTGAGCACAAAAAATAGAAACTGGCTAGGCATAAAGTGGCCCATAATAGCAGCTAGCCTAGTGCTTACTATGAAGCTATAAATAGATTAATGATTTATAGTAGGTGTTCTGTAGTCCAAAGAAGTGGATAAATCTTATTAGAAAGGGGTAGAAGAAGCATTACACTGCTGCTTTCACAGACTGATAGCTCTGATGCCTTGAGAAATATAAACAGATATAATTTTTGTGTAATTAATGTGTCACTTTTCATTTTTGTGGGGTAGAGGGAATATTGAATTGCTTTACTGAAAATAAAAAAAAACTATGTTTTAAATAATCTTGCCCCTAAGGAAGACATGTGTTAAAGCCAAACAAGTTTTTCTGTAGACACCAAGGGACTTCTCAAAAATAGGGATATCACCTGGTCCCACTGTCAAAAGACAACTCCTCAGTCCTCCTTGCTTACCTACAGACAACTAAGAAACAAGGCAAAAAGTAAAGTAAAAAAAGACAAAAAAACTACTATGACTCTCTTAGCAAAACAGCAAACACAGCAAAACAACCCTCAGAAATTTTGGGGAACTATAAAACAACTGCTTAACCCAGGTCAAACTACTACCCCATCACCTACCACCCCACCACCTCTGACAGTACTGCCTCCCAATTTAACTCCTACTTCATAAGGTCAACCCTGTCTCTAGTAAATCAAAACAACTCACACTTATCACTACCTTTAGGCACCCTCCCAAACCTCAACTCATTCACTATCAAGACAGCTCAAACTAATGCCATAAGACATCTCCTTGCAAGCTAAGGCCTACCAGTTATCCAAAGAATTTCTCAGGCTAGCAGCTGATGGAATTGCATACCTCATCTACATTCTAATTAACTGATCTATAACTGAACAATACATACCTAAACTGTAGAAAATATCTCACATCATACCTCTGCATAAAGACAGCCCCTCAACAGAGTAACTGCTATCCCATAGCCACTCCACCCCATTAGCAAAAATACTTGCAAAATGCATACATACGCAACTCCTAGATCACCTATTAAGAGACAATTTTCTCTCAAACTCACAACAAGGTTTCAAACCAAAACATAGCACTACAAAAGCCTTAATCTGCTTCACCAATGAGAAAAATGAGCTTAAAAACAATGGCCTCTTAGTTTCATCCATCTTCCTTGACATGTCAAAAGCCTTTGACACTGTATCACATCAAAAAATGTTAAATGAAATAGCATCTATAGACCTCCCCCAAAGAGCATTAGGTTCCATAGCTACCTAATTGACCGCCAGCAAGCAGTTAAGTGGCAAAACACACTCTCTCCCTTTCTTCCTGTCTCAGTGGGTGTCTCTCAAGGGTCAGCACTTGCAACACTACTTTTCTTTATATTCACCAATAAACTATCCACAGCTACCAACAATGCTAATATTATCCAATATGCTGATGACTCCTCCTTTATATGCTCAGCTCCAACTCTTCCCAAACTCCAAGAAATAACACAAAAATCATTCCTTGACATATAAAAATACTTATCAACTCATCAGCAAATACTCAATGCAAACAAAACTAAATGAATTATATTTACTAAAGGCAAACTGCAAGTAACTCAAACCCCTTCAGTAAATTTTCATCTAACAATACCAAAATAGAACCAGTAGAACACACAAAACTTCTTGGGGTAACAATCACAACTCAGTGAAATTCAGTAAGCATTTATTTGGCATTAACCATTAAAAAGGTTCATATTAAACTTGCTACTCTCTATAGAGCAAAACCTTTCCTCACCAATACCACCAGACAGACTATAGCAGGAACACATCTCCTCTCCACCTTATTATACGCCTCCCTCATCTTTACTAATCTAAAAAAACTGACCTAAACAAACTTGAGGCCTGCTATAACAAAATAGCTAGATTTGCTCTAAACCACCCAAATAGAACTCATTATTGCTCTGCACTACAAGAACTAAACTGGATTGAACTTCCCGACCTCCTCTACTTAAACCAACTATCACCCACTCCATTTACAAACCAGACTACTACCCAGCTCTCTAAGACCTAGTACAGCAATACAGCAACAAAAGAACTTTAAGATCCTCTGGTACGTTACTACTAAAACCACAAAACTCAATAACAGCTTTGGTGAAGTCCTCTTCTCGTACAAAATACTCAAGATCTGGAACTCCATTCCACAACAAATCATAAACACTACTAATACAAAAAATGTCAAATCGCTCCTCAAAAACTACGTAAAAAGCAATGGGTATGCTCCTGCCCTTCCCCCAGGATGACCATTCTCCTCACCCTTCTCCAGTCATCCACTCACCTCTTGCACCAGTATCAATTTATTTAAGTCTTATATTCTTCTACTCCTCTCTTCCTACAGAAACCCTGACTCATTAGGTAATCCCTCTATACTTAACACATGCTTCATACAGCTCAGACTTCTTGTTAGCTCATGATTTCTACACTCTCACTTATTCTTTCTTTCATGATGTCGTTTACATTTTTTTCTTTCCTGTAATGGAGATTTTAGATTCTGAACTATTTTATGTAATATTTTGTATTTGCATCTATGATCTGTAATGTTTTTATTCTATGGTATGTAATCATTTCTTTCAATGTATTTTTACTTTCTATGTAATGGAGCTTTTCTCCCCAGGCATCTGCTAAAAAACGGCCATCTGGCCTAGTCGGATTTTCCTGGTAAACAAATGTAAAATAAACAAAAAGTAAAATGTACAGTAGGGACAATGTTACAGTAAAATACAGTAAGTGGCACAACAATGATAGAAACAGATTATGAAGGGCAGGACTACAACAGCAAGTAAAGAGTCTAAGTAGAAGATATGTTTTAGTGTATCCCGGTCATGTTAATCTGGGACATGAATGTGTTGGTGGGAAGGAGAAAATGGGGCATGTTGCTGACTGACATTTGCTAGAGTAATGCAGGGAAAATAAAGTTATAAGAAACATACCTGCATCATACAGAATATGAACATTTTGTAAAGAAAAGTGGGTAGTATAGTTTATTTGCTGGAATAGAAGGAAAGTGAAATAAAGGGGGTCTTAACTAATTAAAAAGGGCATTGCAATAAAGATTGAGGAACAAATGAAAGATAGATCAGGAAGATATATTGTTCTTGGAGGCTGCTGGCAAGGTATAAGAATTAGTCTTGCTGCAGTGTATATTCCCCCAAAAGCACTAATACAAGATACAAAGTATATAAAGTGATGGATTTAATGAAGGATATATTGTTGTGGCTGGAGACTGTACACTATGGGAAATAAAGAAATGTCTTTGGAAGGCCAAGATATTACAGAATACCAGTTGAGAGCTGATACTTACCAAAATATATTGTGTGTATTTGGGTTCACTGATGTAATGAGACAGAATGAACTGGAATATATACACAATATTTTTTCAGGTAAATATTATTCTTGGGAAATTTTAGATAGACAGTACATATCAAAGCAATAGTGTAACTTGGTGAGAACTGGAAAAATTCATCTCATGATAGTGGAATGGATGCCAAAAACAAAGAAAATTTGACAAAGTTTATTAGGAAATTTATGTAGAGATCTTTTGAGATATATGGATTTCCACAAACATGGACAACTTTAATATTTAATATCTACATTGCAGCCCAGGCTAGGGTGAAGTGTGATGCTGAGCTATCTAAAACATTTAGTGTTAAGAGTTGAATTTGGAATGGGTATCCACATTCACCATTACTGTTTGCTTTGTATTTAGAAACTAATCCAGAATATTACATCAAAATTATATTTAATAAATTAAAATATTTTTATGAGTATGGCAGGATATAACGTGACCAAAATAAAAACAAAGACTATATATTATGCCCAAATACAAGACTTGGTACAAAACGTCCCTCTTTTTGTGGGGTCACATCCAGATAATTTACTTGGGAATTTGGTTAAAACGAGATGCTCAGCAAACAGTTAAACAGGTATGGGAAGAAGTTTTTCAAAAGATTACAGGTATGAAAAGGCTACAGAAATTATTTAAAGAATTCACAAATAAGATGTGAGCAGTTAAAATGTTTTGGTTCCAAACTTGTAAGTATCAACCAGATGATAAGATATGGAAGGATAAGAAAAAGGTAATTAAGCAGCTTGTTTTGGATAACATAAGAGAAAAAGTACAACTGGAAAAACTAACACTGACAAAATATCAGGGTGGTTTGGGAATATCAGATTTGGAGGCACACTACAAGGCCACACAGCTTAGGTTAGTATATTTGATTCAGGACCTGGACTACATGTCCATTTGGAAGAGAGGCAAATGCAGGATCATACATGGGCATTTTGGCATATTTAGGAAGGGGATATAAACAGCATTGTGTACAGCCTTACATTCATAAAACTGTTAAGCACGCCTTTGCCTAAAAGCAATTTAGACCTTGGAAAAATAGAATTAAACCTACAGGATATACTGTATACGGTAATAAGAAGAAAAACAAAGAAGAGCACATACTGAGCATCTAGAAAAAAAATGAATACAGAACCAAGACTTTTGAGAGCAAATAATAAAAAGAGATCAGGCAACAAAATGAGATGAAACCAGACAAACCTTTAGGTAATTGTACTCAGATCAACTGATGTTAGAGATGAGGGAACATATGTAGAGGCTGGAGAATACATTTGTTAAACCACAAATAGTACATTTTATAATTGAAATGAAAACAAAAATTGCAGACTTGAAAGGAAATAACCAGTATTAGAAGAAGCAAGCCAGGATCCACGAACCAATATTTATTGAGCGCTTTCATTTTTTAAAATAAAAAAAACTTCATCAGAAGTTTAAAAAATGAAAGCGATCAATAAATATTGGTTTGTGGATCCTGGCTTGCTTCTTCTAATACTGGTTGTTTAGTTTGCTGTCTCTTTACACAGACTAGAAAGGAATTATGCATAGAGCAGAAAAGGCAATATTACATTTGAGAAGAAAATGCAGCATAAAATTAAAATTATATAATAATTAAATAGAGATATTGCAGATGATCAATAGTCAGACGATATGCATATAAATTGAAAAATTTTAAATTTTTACATGGAAATGTTTACAGAAATATTTATACACCCTACAAGACCTGAAAAAATGTTCCCATAGTAAAGAGGCAAATTTTAGAGATGTGACAATTCAGAAAGAAGTTCTTGGGACCATATAGTTAGAGAATATAAAGAGTTGCTTCAGTACAAAAATGAATTGAACAGTATTCTAAGTCTTATACCTTGAAAAGAGTCCATGCTTACTGTGGAGATGTCCTTGTTGATTTAGCGCAATATAACATAGTACCAAAGAGATTAAAACATGGAACTGAAAACTAAGAGTGAACAGAAACTCGCTGGTTAAAAAACATCTGCATTGTATTTTGTAATGGCAGCTGAGCTTGAAGTGGACATTGACATGGAAAAAAAGCACCTAAGGGTTGTGTCAGTTTAAAGAAAATAATAGAAGGAATGAAGTCACACTGGTCCAATTATTAAAACATGTAACATGCAACACAGTGATGACAAAGCACGATGGTCAATAATTAACATCTGCTCTCAAGTTATAACTTAAACAGTTAACTTGTGTGATTGAATTTTGTTGTTTAAGGAGTAATGTTAAATCAATCTAGACAAAAAGATTACATACAACAGTTGTTTATGATATATGGCTTTGCATGCTTAAAGCTGGCAAACTACTGGAAGTTAAACATAAGCACAGATTGTCCAACAAGATGCTCATTTATTAGTATTATATAAATATATAATTATAACATGGTTGTATCAGCAGTCATATGCTAAAATAACAAGTACAACATGCAAGAAGATTGGATAGTATATAAAAATGAAAATGTGATGTTTAATAAAACATTCCTCAGAAAAAATAAATAGTAGGAACATGATCCATTCTATGTTCTATGCTCAGCAGTGTGAATGTCAGATCAGGTAATCAGCCACAGCTGGATTAGACTGTAGAGATGAACACACCCCCTTCTTTTGCAGTACTCACACTGTATTATTTCAGGGAAGGCAGTATGACCACAGCTGGATTAGACTGTAGAGATGAACACACCCCCTTCTTTTGCAGTACTCACACTGTATTATTTCAGGGAAGGCAGTATGACCACAGCTGGATTAGACTGTAGAGATGAACACACCCCCTTCTTTTGCAGTACTCACACTGTATTATTTCAGGGAAGGCAGTATGACCACAGCTGGATTAGACTGTAGAGATGAACACATCCCCTTCTTTTGCAGTACTCACACTGTATTATTTCAGGGAAGGCAGTATGACCACAGCTGGATTAGACTATAGCGATGAACACATCCCCTTCTTTTGCAGTACTCACACTGTATTATTTCAGGGAAGGCAGTATGACCACAGCTGGATTAGACTATAGCGATGAACACCTCCCCTTCTTTTGCAGTACTCACGCTGTATTATTTCAGGGAAGGCAGTATGACCACAGCTGGATTAGACTATAGCGATGAACACATCCCCTTCTTTTGCAGTACTCACACTGCTATTATTTCAGGGAAGGCAGTATGACCACAGCTGGATTAGACTATAGCGATGAACACATCCCTTCTTTTGCAGTACTCACACTGTATTATTTCAGGGAAGGCAGTATGACCACAGCTGGATTAGACTGTAGAGATGAACACATCCCCTTCTTTTGCAGTACTCACACTGCTATTATTTCAGGGAAGGCAGTATGACCACAGCTGGATTAGACTATAGCGATGAACACATCCCTTCTTTTGCAGTACTCACACTGCTATTATTTCAGGGAAGGCAGTATGACCACAGCTGGATTAGACTGTAGAGATGAACACATCCCCTTCTTTTGCAGTACTCACACTGCTATTATTTCAGGGAAGGCAGTATGACCACAGCTGGATTAGACTATAGCGATGAACACATCCCTTCTTTTGCAGTACTCACACTGCTATTATTTCAGGGAAGGCAGTATGACCACAGCTGGATTAGACTGTAGAGATGAACACCTCCCCTTCTTTTGCAGTACTCACGCTGTATTATTTCAGGGAAGGCAGTATGACCACAGCTGGATTAGACTATAGCGATGAACACATCCCTTCTTTTGCAGTACTCACGCTGTATTATTTCAGGGAAGGCAGTATGACCACAGCTGGATTAGACTGTAGAGATGAACACATCCCTTTCTTTTGCAGTACTCACACTGTATTATTTCAGGGAAGGCAGTATGACCACAGCTGGATTAGACTATAGCGATGAACACATCCCTTCTTTTGCAGTACTCACACTGTATTATTTCAGGGAAGGCAGTATGACCACAGCTGGATTAGACTGTAGAGATGAACACATCCCTTTCTTTTGCAGTACTCACACTGTATTATTTCAGGGAAGGCAGTATGACCACAGCTGGATTAGACTGTAGAGATGAACACATCCCCTTCTTTTGCAGTACTCACACTGCTATTATTTCAGGGAAGGCAGTATGACTTTCATCATATTTTTCTTTTCCCACCTTCATCTCCTCAGTCTGTATTTTCTGGGTATCAGCTACTGGCCTGTCTAGATTATTCAGGCCTCTTGCTATACAGTACTGCTTGTCCTTCTCTTCATATTCCATCATTGTGACAACACTATACTTGTCTTTTCCTGGGCCATCTGTACATAAGTACCTCACACATTTTTTTTCCGTCTTGTTCATGATTCTGTCTATGAATTTTGTTTTTATGGCATCCTGCTTTTCTGTTCTATCTCTGCTCTTGAAAACCTGCACAGTACATCCTTCTGGTTTCAAGTGCCGAATCATTGCTGTTTAGTATTTTCTGCTGCATCATACTCTCTTCTAAATGTTGAATGGTCTATCATCTGTGGCTGTCTTTTATCCTTTATCCCTCACATCATCTGTTGGATCACCTTAGTCCTGTGTGTCTGACATTCCATGTTGACAAAATTCTTACTTTAAGCCTTTTCCTATTAATCATTAATACTACAAGTTACTCATTCTCCCAGGTCCTAACTAGGCATCCTTTCTTCAATACTATTTGGAAGGCTGCATACTTTACCTATCATAGTAGATAAGTGAAACTGTACCTCCTCCCTGATCCCCTGGAAGGCTTGCAGTTTCTACTCCTAATATAGGTATCATCTAGTGTAACAAGTTGTTTGACTCATTAGCTTTCAGTACCCTTCCCTTGGTCTCAATCACAAAAACATTGCAACACAACTCAATACATGGTTTTGCATGTCTGTTTTTTTTTTTTTTTTTTGTCATTCTCTTTCCTGCATACATACCTCTCAACCTGGAAACATCAAAAATCTGGACAAAGACCCATGAAACTTATGCACAACCATCCAAAAATATGGGTGCTGATTAACATAAAATTTGCATGCATGATTATGTGACCCCCACCTCCTCCAATGGAATTGTGGGATACCAAAATTCAAAAGCAAATTGAAAAACAGAGAAAATGCTAAACAACAGAAAATATAACCAGAACAATTTATAATGTTTTTCTACTCCCAATAACAGACTCATATGGTAGCTCTGCATTTTGCTTTATGTATTTTATTATGATGGGAAGGGGGTCAAGACTCAAGAGTGACTATGTGAATCATTTTAAATTACTAGCCATTAAGCACTTGTGGTCAAGTATGGAAACATGAAGGAGGTTATCCAAAGGGGAGGACTAGCAGCTAAGCCAATAGACATTTACCTCTCCAAACATACCTTTCTTTGGCCCATCTCTTGGTTATTTATAATTAAAACATAAATGCTAGAAACTACCACAGGAATGTAAAGCTAGGCTTAAGATCCCCATAGATAAGTAGCCTAGTAAGTAACTATGAACCTGTAAAATAAGACAAGGGAAGTGTATCTGTTGCAAAACATAGTAATGAATAGGTGACCACAGAACACTATGCTAGGAAATCCAGAAACTGCAGTACATGTTCCATCCTTCAAATAGCTTTCATACATACATGGCTTAATGTTTAGAGGTAAGACTTATCATTCCTACTTCACTACCTAAAGCTATGTCACAAAAATCTCTGAATCCCGACTATCATTTAGGAGTTATGAAAAGTAAACAAAAGAGCAAAGCAAATGGTATTCTTTATGGTTGAAAGGTGTGAAATGTGCAATATATTCAGAAGTCAAGATGAATAACAACACAGAGATTATGTTGTGTAGCATACACAATTGTAGTATTCTTAGATAACACTACCAGTAATATTAATGCTTAACACAGCACTGAAAATCTGATTTTGCTATACATGGTACACAAAGTTGTATTAGACAATGTTCTACAATTCATTCACCTGCCAAGAACTTAAGCCGTACATTGACACAGAGCAACAGGAGGCAAATGGAATGAATTAAAGCTATTAAATGCAATAAAAAATATGATTCTGAAAAGTTCAGGCTGCTGTCTTTCAATCCCAGAAATGAATAACATGCCTTTACAATCTGCAGATATTTCACCTGCATAACTGTTAACTGGAAAAGTCTTAAAGCTAAACTACATCATCACTACTGTTACCTGAAAGTAAAAGTAATGCAATGTAACTATGTCACTGAAAGAAAGACAGTGCAAGCTGAAATGTTAGCATGACAGATCCCTGAAGCATCTGCAAAAATGAGAAAGAGAGAGGGTGGGATGTGGACCTGGACAAAAGCAATGTACCTTCTCTAGTGAGCCCACCCCCCTTTATTTCCTTCACTTTGCCCCTTATTTTTGTACAATTAAAGTTTAGCTATTTTGAAGAACATGGATCAAAACAGAAACACAAAGTCTCTGCCCAATTTACCCTAAGGCACACAGTACACTTTCCTAACCTTCATGTTTTCGTTATGCAACCAGACTCTGCCTTATCCAGTTTCTACACAATCAATACAAGAATACTGACTCAGAGTTGGGAAGCAAAAGCAGAAACTCAGACAGAAGGAATTGTATTTACTACTTTTTGTTTTCAATAAGTTGGTAAACAAACAATGATGCATCACTCTCTGAGATACTAACAACATAGAACATTTAAATGTAAGAAAATACTGAGTATCTGAATACACCCTATATAAATAATTAAACTCTTTTTCAAAATGTGATTAAATCAGTGACAAGCAATGCATCTGAAACAGTGACAAAATATTTGATGATCCCTCGCATAAAAAAAAAATATTTTCAGTGTTGCTGTCAAGAAAAGACTATTTGTGAACTGACAGCTTCTGAATGTCACTAATCTGTCAAACTTTGTAAACTTTTTAAAAGACAGAAAGTTTACAACAAACTCTTTCATGTTCTACTTAAATGTTATCACCATATCACTTCCGATAAACAAGCATTGTATAAACAAGACCCTTAACCTCTTAACTGCTTAACCTAGAAATAGAATTGCATTTAAGTTGAGGTTTTGTGAAAAAAAAATAATATACACAAACACATGAATTCAAAGGCAGCCCCTAAATAGATACAGGGCATGGCAGCTATACACTCCCCAAAAAAAGTAAACAGGTTACAATTTTAATCTGGATAAATTACAATATTTTAAGATATTCAACAAAATGGGAAATCAAAATATGCATGCTCATTAGTAATTAGTAGTAATGTAATTTCTCATCACTTTCTAAATTATCTCAGTACAGTTGAAGTCACTGTTGCCTTTATTGTAAAACTTATCTTTTTACAAGAATCAAAGGTGCCCGTGTTGGTAGTAATTTCCTTTTGCTCACAGCTCTCACTGTAGCTCTTACTAAAGAACTACTGCCATAAAAATGGAAAGACAGTCAAGCAGTAACTTCACACAAGAAAATACAGTATGCCCTGAACTTTTGATCTACCTCTCAAATAATTTGAAGAATATTTGGACAGAACAGACCAGATGACTTCTAGGTTATCCAATCATAAGAAATGATACTCCTCAGAAGCACATTGCACTATGGTTACAAAAAAAAACAAGTCGCACGAGGATCATTTGCTATTACTTCTAACAGGCTACCAATGAGGGACTGTTGCATGTGAGGTACTGTATATACAACATTACCCTGTAACGAAAGTCGTTTATGATCAGTGCTACTATTTTTAAACTCTTCTGTAGTTAGACTAGTAACTAAACTCAATTGTTTTGCTGTACAAAACTGTTGGTGGGTAGAGTATTATGAGAGTGTGCAACTGAATGAAGGCAGCCGAGTCTATCAAGTGTTACAAATAGCTCTCAGTGGCAAGTTCTTCGCACCTCCCCAACTGGGCTTTTTATTTACTGTAATGTTCTGTACCATCTAGTGCTGGCAGTTGAAATGGCTCATGAAACAGATGCATGTTCCCAGTAGGCAGTCAGGTACTGTCTCACGATGATGATGCCTCACGGATGCTCCTGCATATTGATGACATTGCAGGATGTGCTGGCAATGTGTGATGACATCAGCAGTAACTACAAATTATAAAAAAAAAAAAAAAAAAAAATCAGAATTTGAAGGGGCCACTCTAGAATTTGTGGCACCTAACTATTTTGCCCTCAAAACTGGGAAATACCGAAGAATTTGGTGCATTTGAGAGGTATGCCTGCATAGTCTTTAGGCCAGATTCAGTATTTTATACTGTCAGTGTGTTAAAATTCTGGTGCCCAGGTCTGTATTTTCAGTTTGTATTCTGTCTTTTTTATATATAAAAGTCTTCTTCAGGCTTTTGTAACATTTCTCAAATGTGTCAATGTATTGTCTATATTTCTGTCTTGCTGTCCATTTCCTGCATTTTTTTTCTTCAGCCTTGCCCCGTTCTTTTCAGTACATAGTGAAGGGGCTGTTTTAGAATTCATGCATTCACAGTTAACACACTTAATGTTTTAAAATTATGCTCATTTTTTTCAGTGATACATGCGCCCTTAAACTTCTTAAGCAAATATTCTGTTACTCTATATTTAATTTAACACTAGATTCAGAAAACAAACAACATGAGTTTAAAGAGTTCTGTAAAAAAAATGGATACAAAAAACTCTAATAATATCACTCAATATACAATGCATGGGTATATGAAACGAGCATGAATGATTTTAAGAAAAAAATTATGAGGAAAAAGAAAATTTAAAAACAGAATCAAGAAATTGATTTGGCTATAGCAATGGCTCTGCCATATAACATGTGTAGCAAGGCTGTTAAAAGAAATATGAATAACAAATGCAGACTTTTTCAGATCTAATTATTTTAGTAAGCTGGGAGACAAACTGAATTTCATTAAAAAGACATAAGAAATTTCAAAAACATACCAGAAAAGGAAGATGATGTGGATAACAAGCATAACCAAAGGGGTATCTACAAATGTGTATTATGTAGCAGTTGTAGATTCATAGATAACAGTCCTAATTATTACAGTTTCATGACTAATACAATCTGGTTCATGTCTTTTTTTTTACATATAATTGTGATTATGTGGTCTAAGTGGTATAATGTGGAGGGTGCAGAGCTTTATATTTAGACAACATATCTAGGAAGCTCTATATCTGTGAGCATATGTTTATTATTAGGTTGAAGCATACCTTCATTATAGGTATTCAAGACAGTGTGAGGGTTTCAAAAATGTTTTGTTTTATGAGATAGATTAGAAACCCATATATATAATGGATGCATAGTAGGTTAGAGTACAGGGACTATAAATAATAAAAGACATGTAATGCTGTATATTCTCCAGGAGTTAGTGATTATTTTAGAAGTGTGTGTGTATGTCTGTCTGTATTAATGTTAAATATGTGTTTGATAGCTTGTGTCAATGTTATGGAAGGATAAAACACTGGCTACAGCATAGGCAGCCTGAGCTTGAATAGAGGGTTAGCACTTGGTATGAAGGTAGGTTAAGCATGCACATCCCCGGAGGAGGTGGGACATGTGCACACTTGGGCATATTTGAAAGGATTGATTTCCCCGGTAAAGACCAGGGAAACAACTGCCTAGTACCACCTGATGGTGGGTGAAGTGACCTTTTGGTTTCACTCTCTTGCAGAAGTGACAAGTTTTCTAGTGTTGGTGACAACTGAAAATCCCACCCTCAGAATATTACTGTTCATCTGCAGCAGGTAAAGAATGTGTAAACATTTCTACCTCAGCAGCAGTATGACATTGGCCCAGTATGCCTCAATATCCTTAATGACCCTAAATGTTGATCAGAGCAAGTTGTGAGGCTGGAATAAGACTCCATAGACCCAGTGGTTGAGGAAAGGCACAGGGAGCAGCTGCTGGTTAACTGTGAGGACATCAAAAATATAAAATATTGTTTTTGTCATGTGAGAAGATCATCTGATTTTGGTAAGACTCTTTATGCTATTGCATTCTTAATGATTCATGTCTGATGAAGTCTTAATGTTTGTGATGAGGAGATTACTTTACAAATTATAGTTTAATAAATCATGCAGAAAGCTACTTTTTTTGTTTCTGTAACACTTTAATTTATTATGCTTATGTTATAATTGCTATGATTGACAATAGAAGATTTTTGTGTAATTATTATGGTTGTTTCAATATGACAGGGATCGGTCCTCGGTCCTCTCCTGTTTGGCACCTATTTCTCAGTAGTCCAGGCCAACACAGAGAGACTCTGGCTGACCAAGTTCACCAACAATTGCAAGTTGGGAGCCATTATTAACTCCCCAAGTGATATAGACATCCTACAGAAAGGCCTCACTGAGACCAACGACTGGTATTAAAACCATGGCCTTAAGCGTAATGCCAAAAAATGTGCCACCATTCCCTTTGGGAAAAACTCAGTTTCCACTAATTACCACATTGATGGTAGCCCACTGAACAATGAAGGCATTATAAGAGATCTGGGGGCATAGTTTGACAGCAACCTCTCCTTTGACCACCACGTTGTCACTGTGGTCAGAAAGTCCTTCTATGTGGCAAATCTCATTAACAAGGGTTTTGCATCCAGGAAGAAAGAGGCCATCATTTCTCTCTACTCTTCACTCATTAGACCAATCATTGAGTATAGTGCCCCATTTGGCATGTTCCTCACTAAACACCTGCAACAGCTGGAAAGGCCACAAAAGTACCTCATGAAGAGGATCCTAGGCCTTAACCACATACCCTATATGGACAGACTCAAAAAAACTCCAGCTTTTCTCTGTCTCATATCGTCTGTTAACAGGTGATCTCTGCTTGAGTTACAAAGCCATGTCTGACCCACCCCTGTTAGAAATGTTACACTTAAAGAAATCCCAATCCTTCTGCACCACATGCTCCAGGGACCTCAACCTCATTGCCACAATCAACAAAACATGCTGGAGGGACAGGTTCACACCCTGAGATTGCCCATGCTCTGAAAAAGACTTCCCATACATGTCAAGCAGAGCACCTCACTGGCCCATTTCAAGAGAAATCTTGATGGATGGAAGGGAAATAGAAAGTTCACCCCGGGGATCACTCCAGTGGCTCTACTTGATAGAGGCACCGGGAACTAATGGCAGCATGTTACCAGGGCCCTTCTATGGGTTAGGTTTGTAAAGGCTCTAGGGCTGTTGGTCTAGTACACACCTATGAACCTATGACTTCCCAGGTCAACAGAAATAGTGGTGTTGCAACAAAAAAAGATATTCAGCCTGACATTTCCAATCATGTAGGCATAGGCATTATGCAGAGTACGCTTAACTGTTCAATTAATTCCAGTGGAATTAATTTTATGAGTAGAGAAGGTAGTAGCTCATTCTTTATTAAGCTGGAAGGTTATATATGGCTAGCCACTATGATGGATAGTTTTGGAGTGGTGAGGAGAAGGGGCAGGGGTATGTTGGGCCTTTAATGTAGGGCATTGCTCATAGGTAGCATGTAGATTCTCACATACTTGTTTAAAGTGTGTGGGAAGCCATCCATCTGTACAGTGTGGGCAGACAGAAGGTAATTTGGTTAATTCTGGTTAGCTTTTAACTGACTTCGGTGGTTTGCTGCTCATTGGCCAGTGGATTGGAAGGATGAGTTGAAGAAGGATATTGCCTTTTTGGAGCCAATGCCAATCTGGGTTGCATAGGTAGTTTGTCATGAGCAGATGGGGAAAAGAGGGTTATTTTTTATTCTGACAATACGGCAGTGGTACGAGTTTTGTAGGCAAAGATTGTGAGGTCCAAATTGTTGTTCTTAGTATTAACGTAAGTTGGTTTTACAGAACTTGTTAATTAATTTTTCTTTCACAGGTGTGCATGTGGCAGGTTTTTGGAATAGAATTGATGATGTTTTTTCTAGATTTCAGTTTTCCACGTTTTGACAGTCTGTTCCAGGGGCAGTGGAAGAGCAAATGGTGTTGCCAGATGAGATATGGCATCTTGGGTTGAGGTAACCAGTCGGCTGGTGCAGAAATCTTAGGTGGTTTATTTGAGGAGAGTGTATGGTAGGGCATTACATGCTTTTGATAAACTTATTTTACAGTTGCCTGAGGAGGATGGAATTTGATTGAAAGAACTACTGTTGTGATATTTGTCTCATGCTCCGATGCAAGGTAAGGTACTACAGTCAGACAATGTGGACCTGGCAGTGATCTGTATATTTGTATGGATGGCTGGATTGCATGATTTCAATAAGCCTTGGATAGCTGATCATATGTTAAGAGGATGGGGTAGAGTGGTTGATGTGAATATGAATACATGAGGACCTTTGACATGACAGGCTTTGAAAGCTTTATTGAAGGGTTTAGCTTTAGTGGTTGGTGTTTCTCAGGATTACGTTTCATGGGTAACCTGATGTTTATGGATATATTTTGGAGCATTCAATGAGGATTTGCTTATGTTGAAGAGGTTATATATAGGTATGTGCATTGTATGGTCCAAAATAGTACCACATTCATGTTGGAGGAATGCCGTTGGAGTGGGCAAAGTGGTTTATTAATTGTAGGTTGGCACAGCAGCTGGTTGTTTTTGATATGTAGACAAAAGCACATAGGGACTTTGATGAGAGGGACATGGTTTGGTCTAGACAGGATAGAGTGCATTTGAATGAGTTTGGCTTGGATCTATTTATTGTACATTTCCATTTATTTTTGGATTATGTTGTGAACCTTTTTGTTAAATGAGTGGAACAGCTTGGATCAGGCTGATGGGGCAGAAAAGAGGGGCAAGTTTATCCCTCTTCTTTACCCCCTCTTGGTGTTGGGTGTTGATGCAAGGAGTTTGGTGGATGAAAGTGAGTGTTAGGGCATTGCTTTAATAAGCATAAGTGAGCAGTGGTGAGGACGCTGGTTATTCAAGCAGGGTGAGTAGGGATACACTGCCGTGTCATATGGTTTCTAGGATGTTCAAGTTGTGGTTACAAGGATATTCATGTCGACATTAACAATTTGAAGTGATGCAATAAATTTATGTTATTGAAGTTAATAAAGGTCATCAAATGCCATTTTGGTGTGATGGGTTTTACTGTAGGGGATCGGGACCAATATATCTTATCAATAAAAAAAGGTAAGCAGTTCTGATACCTAAACAATTGTTTTTCCCCCTCAACTAGTAGAGGGTTTTTCACAGATGGGTTGAAGTCATACCTCTCAACCTAGAAACATCAAAAATCTGGACAAGGCCCATGAAAAATAGGTATAAATCTGTATGCTGATTAACATAAAATCTAAATACATAATTATGTAACCTCACCCACGCCAATGGAATTGTGGGATACCAATTTCAAATGCAAACTGAAGAACAGACAATCAAAATATGACACCAGAGTCCCCGTGCAGCCATTCCAATGTCCCATTACATGGCTATTTCACCCCATTTCCCATAAACACTGTGTGCATACTGCTTTACTTCAACAATGATTTGGATTTTATTTTTACATTTTATAGCACAATGCACAAATATTAATAGACATCTGCTAATTAAACAAAGATATACTGTCTCACAATGAAAAGAGACGTGGCATTAAAACTTCTCTGCCTTTGAAACTCACATTCATTGAAACAACATTGAAACCCACACCACATCCAAAGAAAATGCATCTGGCCAGTGGTGGATAAAGATTACCTTTGGGCTGTTTTCAAATCACTAGCCCCTTGCACACAAAACAAAAAACATACATGTGTTCTTTGATACACCTTCCAGACTTTATTAAATTATATTCCTTGTACAATACAGCACACTTGTTAGAGCGCATTTTAAATTTATTGTTTGAACATTTTTCCAGTAGGCAATGAAACAAAATGCATGAACCAATAATGACAAAACTGCCCAATTCTGAACATTTCCATCATAAAAGTCTACTTCCACACCCACACGATATATGTATATGTGTATATATATATATATATATATATATATATATATATATATATATATATATATATATATATATATATACATGACAGTAGTGTAAGCCATAGGCATCTGGCACAGCTTCTTGCACTTATTTTCAATTTCAGGTTTTTTCTGGGGGGGGGGGGCAAAAGGCCAAAAAACAGTGACACTTTTTAACCATTGCTTGTATAATTTTGGAAAGCTGCTAGAATAAAATGTTGTGTTACCACCATGCATTTCACTGCCAAGTCTTGAACCAAGGACCCTGTGTACTACAGTCAGAGCAACATACCACTATGCCAAATCAGCAGTTTCCTGTAAGGTAGGAAGACTAAAACTTAAATGGCTATCATTTAGTGAATTATGTTCTCACTTCTCACCATAGCTCTCAATATCATAGCACAAAAAACATGGACAAGGCCAATAATGGGGGAATACATCCCCAAAATAGAGACACATTTCAAATACTTATCAACTTAGAAAATTGCTAGAATAAAATGATTTATGTTACCATTTATTTTCCAAAGAATATGAAGTCTGAAATTCAAATGTCTGTCATTATTTAGTGAAGACAACCCTTCAGTGATTTCTTTGTCACAAAAATCCTGAAAACCACAGATTTTATGATTCACAAGTGGTGGTGGCTATGGACTTTAGGCTCTTTTTATCTTGTACCCAAGATACTGGGTTTGAGCCAGAGTACCTCTAGCCACCAGGTGTATAAAAATTGGGGCACACACACACACACACACACACACACACACACACACACACACACACACACACAAACACACAGAAAAACTAAGAATCCTACCCGTTCACGTAACAGTCATTTCAAGCCATATCACAAATGTAACAGCCAGGATAATAATCCTTTCCATTCACCTTGCTAATGAGTCCTTTCTATTAACACAAAACAATGGCATGCAAGTGCCGGCAAGCCAGGAGCATAAATAAAAATCATATCACAAGTGTAACATCTCTCCCAGCCACAGCATTCTGTTCACACAAAATAATGGCTCACAAGTGCAGTCAAAAGATAATGTTTCCCTGCTCTCTATTTGAACAGCCGGAATGTGAGCTCAATTCTAAAAGGCTGGTAGCCCCAACAGAGTTGATGTCATCATACACGTGATAACACGGGCTCAAAAAGCGGAAAAAATAAATAAATAAAAAAAAAACTGAGAAAAACTCGGAAATGAAGGGATGCCTCTCGGGAATCATGGCACCCCATTATTTGGACCCCAAAACTTGGTAAATAATGAGCAATTTGGTACTGTTGGGAGGTATGGTTGAAGTATTACTGATTTATGCATAAGAAATCATTACATATCCTTATATTGTGGGACCATTTGTGTGTGTGTTGTATCACACTGAGCACTAACAACAACTGACATCTTACAGTTGGCAAATCCAGTGATAAGGTTTCATAAATGCTTGTGTAAAGTACTAAGTAGTTTACTGATCCTCATTCCCCTACCCTACTCCCAATTAACACTCACCCCCACTCCATCTACATTTATCCACAACTTGTCTACATGCACCAAATAACCCTTCAGTTACACTCCATAGCAGCCTAGCCCAACTAAACATTTCCTCCATACCTATCACTCCCACTGAAACTTAATAATCACTAACTCTACATAGCTCTATGCCACTCCCCTAACCCACAGAATCTTATCCCTGTAATATGCACACACCCACTATCACATCTGTCCTTGTCAAACATTCAGACTTCTTACCAAAGTACATGCACAACACCTCCTCCGTACTAAATCATATCTTCCTCTTAACAAAAACTCTCTTTCTTTTTCAAGATATCTCCCTATTTACTATGACACACTGCTAAGACCTTTAACTGAAGGACCTTAGTCAGTCCTTCCCACATAGAAAATAGCCATCTGCTTCTACATTTACACCACACTCAGAGTAATTCCTATATTATTTCTACTTTTCCATCCAAGCCATATGACCTCATACTTCTAGTTCCTAGATGACATTATTCCGCACTCACCACTTACAACAGTCACCACATAATAGTGGATTCTCCCATTCCACATTGCATCTGACCTTTTTTTCTGTATAACCCATGCATGTTTTCAAAATAAAACATCTGAACAGCAGATATAAAAATAAAAAATTACTATTACTGCAATAATCTCAATTCTCTACTTTTCATAAGACTTTGAGGAAATATCCACCCAAATTGAGGGCCTCATAGTGCATCTCCTAACAACCCCTTTCTATCCACACCTAACATCTCATCCAATAATATTATATCAGTAAATACCCCAGGTCTGCATTTCTATACTGCCAACCTACAAAAGCATCAATAACAAAACTGCAGAACTTCACATAATTAACTCTCTACTCTCCTTACATACTAGTAGTCACAGAAATATGTCTAAAAAAGAAACTGAAGATGAAAGAAATTACCTTCGGGCTTAACATATTAAGTTATGAAAGAACACATAAAAAGGTGGTGGGGTAGGCATCTTCTATAAATGCTTTCTTAACATCTCTTTCACCAGTTAACCTCCCTCCCACAGTGAAATCCTCCTGTCCACTGTTAAACTCTACATAGATACAGCTTTAGCCATTATAAGCATCTATAGACCCCAGACTTAAATATCTAAATATAAACTTGACAAAACACAATTACTTGAATCCATTTCTGGGAAACAACAATCACCAACTTCACTACATAGGAAATAGCCCCTACCCCCATGATATTCAACAAAAGAAATTTACTTATGATTTGCATCTAATATCCAACAAGAAACTTTAATTATGGGTGACCTAAACATAGACTGGCTATCCATAATCTCAGACTCAAACAAATCCATACATTCTTTTCAGTTTCACTCAACTAATCTCCTCCCCACTAAATACAATAAACCTAGCAGTGACACAACTATCCTAGACTGGATAATGAATAATGAAGCAAAATACATAACTACCACTGGATCTCTCTCAGATTATTTAAGCAACCACCTCCCCATCTTCAAAATAAGGAATTATCAACACGCCATCAAATAACAAAACTATAAACTTGTTCATACCCTCTCATCCTTTCAAGTAGGACAATTCATTAGAAACCTCATACTAATATACTGGAAAGTTCTAGAATCTAGAATGAGCATGCTAAACTCAGATGCACAAGAGTGAAAGCTAATCCTACCCCTTTGCTTATCAGAGAAACCAAACAACTTATGGTTGACAGAAACAATGCTTGAAATAAATGAAACCAAAGCAGAACAGTGGAAAGCTACCAGTACAAAAGTCACCTTAGCAATCACTTAAAAACAAAATTAGATGCAGTTAAAAAACTATATAAACCTTCAAGCACTTAATCACACAAATCCCAAAGCATTCTGGAATGCAATCAACTTTTAAACCCTGATCAGGCAACATAACCCACTCAGTCTATCACTATTCTTATTGTCTAGCTAATCAATTCAATACCAACTTCATAAAAACAAAATAACCTCCCCTGTTATTAGCTTACCACCATTTTACACTATACCATCAACTGAACAACTTCTCCAAGTACTCTCCAACCAGTTTCCATTTCAACAATAAAAAAAACTTCTCTGTAAGTTAAAAATACTATTCTAGCCCCAGATGAACTTCCAGCTGAATATCTCAAAACAGCAGCCGAATAATTTGTCTATCCAGTCTCTTATCTTAATAAACCACCCCATCAAAGAAGGGTATGTCCCCACTCTGCGGAAGAAATACTAATTCTGCACAAAGGAGGCCATTTCACTGAGTTATCTACTTACAGACCCATAACTATTCTGTGCACATTATCCTAAATACTTGAAAAGTGTATCCAGACCCAACTGTTAAATTTCCTTTCCAATAATAAACTGCCACCTCCTGAAAAGCATGGCTTTTGCCGCTATCACAGCACAACCACAGCCCTACTTAACTTCTTATCTACTGTAAATGAAGGTAGAAATAAATGTAACCTCATCTCAGCTGCATTCCTAGACTTATTCTATGTCTTCAACACAGTCTCATATCCAAAATAACTACAAAGCCTACCATCTCTAGGCTTCACAGCATATTCCATTCAGTGGTTCTCCAGTTACCTCTCAAAATGCCAAGAAGCTGTGAAATGGGGTAATGATATCTCCTCTTTCCTCTCTTCTTGAGTCCAGTTCATTCAATAAATTTATAAATAATCTCTGTACAACCTCTAAAAACTCCACTGTCATCAAGTATGCAGATGACTCCACTATTATCTGCTCAGGTTAAACAAATGACAGGCAAAACATATTATGCAAGTGTCCTTATCATCTACTGAAGCATGGCTAACTGACTTGCATCTTATTCGGAGTCCTAAGAAATCTAAATTATTAGTATTTACCCTCAAACAGCTATCGCAACATCAAACTACTCTCTCTGTTACCTCATCCAGCAAAATCAAGATAGAGTTTGTTACCTGCACAAAACTCTAACATGCTGTCATTAATGATAATGTAAACTATAACCACTATGCATAACAAGCCATCAAAAATAAATAAATAAATTAAAATAATTGGAGCCTTGAATGAGAATGTCAGAAAATACGTCACCTCAGCCTATTTACTCCCTACTCTAATTTACACAGCTACCATTCTCATAATCCTATAATCAACTCAGTTATCTGCCCTTGCTCAGTGCTATAATAAACTATCCAAATCTGCCACTGGCCATTATTACTGACCCCACCATTGTCAAGCCCTAAAGAAGTTCATCTGGCTTGAACTTCCACACTACCTCACACTAATACAACTAAGCATAACCCACAGACTTACACACAATTTAATTGCCCTAGCCTAAAAATTCTAATTCAACACTGTACTTCAACCCATACTCGGAGGCCAACCAATAAAATTATGCAGACTGTCTCCATGCATAACAATACTGCAGGTTTGCGCCCTTATTCAAACTATGTATCAAACCTATGGAGTGTCACGTCAGCTGACATCACTCTCCAAGAAAACCCAAAATACTTTAAGAACCAATTAAGGAAAGTCATCATGCACTCTTCAACCTGTTCTTGTACTGCCCCTGGTTAGGCCACACTACCTCATAGTCTATAAAACAGGCACTTCTTTTCTACCATCTGATACTTTACTGCTACCTCTTACTCACACATTCACTCTTCCATCTGTCCACTACTCCACAGCTTAACCTCAAAATCCCTAATCACATAGTTTGCCCTTTCCACCTTCAACCCACTATATACTTCAATATTTAAAACTCCCTCTGTCTCTCTCTTGCTCTCATGTCATCTTCTGCTGTTACTTGTTGTTACTGTCCCCCACCACACTTACTTCCTTCCCTCTCACTCTCATGTCATCTTCTGCTGTCGCTTGATGTTGCTGCCCCCGCCACAGATAACTCCCTCTCTCTCTCTCTCTCTCTCTCTCTCTCTGTCTCACTCTCATGTCATTTTCTGCTGTTACTTGCTGTTATTATGCCCCAATACACTTACTCTACCTCTGTGGATTTTTTTCTTTTAGATTTAGTAGAACTTACTAAGGTTTATAATTCTGCCTTTTACATAAGTGTGATAAATGCTTAATTATGTCTCAAATCTTTCTATGTCTATTTTCCGTGTTACCTCTCATTCTAAGAAAGTGGCTGTGTATCATACATTACATATTTTTCCACAACAAAAATGTAACATGGTGTATATTGTCCTCAACAGTTTTAAAAAATACACACGATAGGTAGACACTTTACATGTTTAAATGTAGTTATACATGCTATCAGATGTAATCCATTGTGTGAAGTATTCTACAATTCAAATGCAGTTTCTTAATATTTTAATTGGAGTTTTTTCTTCCTGAGCCTCTGCTGAAAAAGGGCTCTTGCTCAGTTGGACCTTCCCAGTAAGCAAGTGCTAATAAACAAAAAATAAATAATACTAAAGAAAAATGAAGTACTTTGAATAATAAAAGATACACTGCTTTTCCCTTAGTATCATGAACAACGTGTAATGTACTGATGCCTTGTTTTTGCCTTAAAAAATACTACAGTGTAATGGAATGTTAATGAGCATTCCACTATACTACAGTAGGTCTCCTAATTCCTAAATCGCAGACACACCATAATGTTGTGGCTAGATACTTACAGCAGTGTGATGTGCCCTCAGCAAGAAAATAAAAAGTTATGTACTCAACATAATGTTCTATCTGTGTTGCCCATTTTCATTCTTCTTCAACTGTTCAGTTTGGATCATTCGGCCTCTTCTTCCAGATCGTAGAATTCATGAACTCTCAAGCTCCTCACTTTACCCATAATGCCCCACTAACCTAACATACCTGAGATCTAGTTTGCTGCCCATATGACTAACGGAGCAGTGGAAATAAGAAAAGAATGGAAGCAGGAGCTAAAGCAAGGAAGAGAGGTTCCTCCAAAATTCTTCAATCTCTCCAGGTATAGAAAAAAGGAAGGGGTAGGTGGATGGGAAGTTGAGGAAGAATGAAAATGGGCAACACAGATACAATGTTATGGTGAAATCTGATGTTGTCTATTTTCCTTCATTCCTCAAATGTTGGGACACAGACCCCAGCTACCTAAATCCCGAGTTGACTCTGAGGAAGGATATTCCAGGGTACTGCTAAGCCAAAGGCTGCTCTTCTCTGAGAGACCAGGCCCAGTTTCTAATGAGCAATAAAGGTATGAGAATTAGCCCAAGTTGCAGCTGCACAAATATCATCTAAGTAAGTTCTGGACAAAAAAAACTGAAGTTGCCATATACCTGGTGGAGTGTGCTCTGGGTTGTTTTGGCAAGGGTAAGCCCACTCTTTGATACACAAAGCTAATACAATCAATTAACCATTTAGCCAGAGTAACTTTCATAAAAGGAAACAATTTTTTCAGACTTTCTTAGATGATTAGTTCTGTTTGTTGGAATTTTGAAAGAACATTGTAAGATTATGGACCTGAATAATAGAAACCACTTTTTTGCAAAAAGGAAGGATTGATCCATAGAGAAACCCTATCCTTGTGAAAAACTAGATAAGGTGGCTTAGAGGACAATGTTTGAAGTTCCAACACTCTTCTAGCAGATGTAATAGCAACTAATAAAACAATTTTCCAGGTCAAAAATTTTAGATCAGATTTAGCTGGAGATTCAAAGGAAGGTTGAGTTGTGGCCTGAAGTATGATGCTTAAATCCCAAGGAAGGGTGGGATCCTTTAAAGGAGCTCTAAGTAAAAAAGATTCACATTAGAAAGGCTTTGTAGAGTTAAGAGGAAGCTAAAGTAGATTTATTTACTCCCAGATGAAAATTGGAAATGGCTGATAATTGTGCTCTAATAGCTGAGGAACTAGCACCTTCATAGAAAATTGTAGCCAAAAAGTCAAGGACATTTGAAATCGGTGCTGAAAGTGATCTAAGTTTTTGTATAGGAACCAAAGAACAAATCTTTTCCATTTACTCTTGGAAATCTTATTGGTAGAAGCTTTATGGGCAGATAAAATGTGACATATGTGGGGAGGAGAGCTTGGGCTGTCTAGCAGTCAATGGAGCTGGAGAAACAATGCAGTCAACTTGAGGCCTGTTACATCTGGGTGAGTCATGCCTGTTGGACGAGACAAGGGGTCTGGAACTGGATCCAGAGTACATCGTAGATGTAATAGATGAGGCCAGAGGAAGGGAAATTAAATCTGATGAGGCAAGTAAGGAGTAAGGAGGATAACCATGCTCTTAAATGGAGATGCTTTCTGTAGAAATGTAGGGATGACAGGTAAGGGGAAATAGGCATAAAGGAGACCAGAGGGGTAAGCTTGAAGTAGAACATCTCTCAGTGACACCACTGGTGGGGGGATCAAGGCAAAGAACTTAATGTATTTGTTGTTGAGGGAGAGGCAAATAGATCAAAGCATGGATGGCCCCACTGATGGAATATTGGATCTGCTACATTGACACTCAAAGGCATCAGAATGGACCCACTTAACTTATCTACAACCACACTCCCCAGGATGTGCAGTGCTATTATAAAGTGACTGGAAGAAATTGTCCATTGCTATACTCTCACAGCTTCTTGACAAAGAGGGTAAGATCTTGTTCTCCCCTGTATGTTAATGTACCAGTCTACTGACATATTGCCCATCTGGATCACAATAGTCCCAGCTGGGAGAGTATCTTGAAAGACCTGCAATGTTAGGAGGAGAGCTCTCTTCTCCAGGACATTGATATGAGTCTAGGCCTCTTCAGAAAAACATGTGCCTTGGACAGTCCTTCCCAATACATGCCTCTATTACCTAAGCCAGGAGGTATCCATAGTAACTGTGGCCTTGGGCTGAGGGAGAACAAAGTGATGGCCTTTGTGGAGTTGACTGGAGTTGCCCACCAAAGAAGGCATTTTTTTGCATTTTTGACTAGCATGGATAGTGGGTGTTGGAGAATAGACCACTTAGTGGCGAGTGTCCACTGAAGTATTCTCATATGGAGCCTGGCAAGTGGTACCAGAGTGGTTGGAACTGTCATGTATCCCAAGGCTTGAGGTATTAACTGTGCCAGAAGGGAAGAATTTTGCATTATTTTCTTGACATGGAATTGGATGTTTTCTCTTTAAGTTAGAGGAAGAGAAGCTATTTTTGTTGGCTGTCTCCAGATGTGCACCAATGCATTGAGTTGGTATGAGCTGAGATTTGTTGTAATTAACAGATATTTCCAGACATTAGCATGGATTTAGTAAACAGTCCCTTGCTTGAAATCAGTTGATGCCTACTTAAAGCAGTCAGGAGCCAGTTATCTAAATATGGAAACACTTGAAATCCTAGCAGTCTCAAGTGAGCTGCTATGACTGCCATGCATTTGAACATCTTGGGGGATGTGGTGAGAACAAAAGGCAGTGCTCCAAACAGATAATGACTGGCTCCCAGCCAGAAGTGTGGGCATCTTCTGGATAGCCTGTTCATTTTTACATGTTAGTACACATCTTGAAGATCTATTGAGAACATCCAGTCATCTTTGTGCACAAATGGCATAATGGACTGAACAGTGACCATCTAGAACTTTGTATACTGAACAGATAGATTTAGTTTGCTGAGATATAAATTGTATCTCAACTCCACTGTCTTTTTTGACACCAAAAAGAATATGAATATGTTCCAGACCCTTTCTAGTCTGGGGAGACCTCATGGATGACTCTTTTTTTCAAGAAGCTTTTTTATTTCTGGAGAAGTTGCTTCCCTGTGAGTGGGTAGAACATCATGGATTTTCTTCTGAACTGTTGTTGTGTAGTGGGAAAAGGGTATACCATAACCTCTTAATATTATACTCTGAAACCATAAGTCTTTTGTGATGTCTAGCCAGGCTCTCTGGTGCAGGGATAGATGACCCCTGACTGCACGTCTGTTCAGGAGTGCTGATAAGATCTGTCAGAGAAAGACTCTCTAGATCCCTGGTTATGTGGACCACCTCTGCCATGGGAACAGTATCTTTCATGGTGCTCCCTCCCTCTGTCCCTGAGGGAAATATCCCCACATGGATCTTGAAAAGGACAATGGGACTTCTTGAACCATATCTTTCTGCCACTTTGTTTTTTCCTTAAAAAGGATCTTTGAGTGGTAGAAAATGTACATCCGCAGGATATAGAGTCTTCCGTTCTTGTTCACACCTAGAAAGTGTGTCTTTTACCTTGGGGCCAAACAATATGGTTCTGTCAAAGGGAACATTGATAAAAGAAGATTTATATGGTTCCACAAAATAATACAAGCACATCTAGCCATGTCTCCTAATAGAAATACCTGAACATGTGCCTGTTAGGTACCTTAAGCAGCATGAGAGATTAATCTCATGGACGACATAGAAATAGATTGGAGGGGAGCCAACTGTGAGGAAATGGTATTCCCTTCCTCAGAGGATATGGACCCCAAAAGAGATTTGGTAAGCTCTTTGATCAAATCTCTTTGAAGTCTAGTAAAATGTGCCAAATAATTCAGTGCCCTTAAAGCAAAGGTTGCAGATGCATAGAAATGCTTCCCAAACCAGGGCGCCCTGTTAGGTAGGTGGACAGAGGAACTCTATTTTGCTAATTCTTTTCTTATGGCTGCCACAACAACCATGGCATCAATGAGTATGCCTTTCCTCCAGTGTGGATGGCCTTTTAGGGATGCAAGGATTTTGCCTGGTCTCTTGGGTAAAGGTTTGACAGTGTCTGGTTCTTTCCACACCTACAGAGAGACCAGATCTGTTAAGTTCTTCATTCCTTAGAGTTACCCAGGAGGTACATGGGCCAGATCTAAAAGCCTCCAGAAACACTGATTCCTTTTGAGAAGGGTTATCAGGAGTCTAACCACCTGTTTGTTTAAGGAGCTCCAAGATGCCTCCAAAGGAGACATCATGAGGTGGTGACTGGGGGGACTCTTCTCCCTCATCACAATCAGTGTCTTTAGTGACAGACTCTTGTGGAGAGTCTAAATGCCTCCTCTTGCACATTCTCTTCCAAGGAATCTCCATGTTGGCTGCTCCAGGGAGGAATTGGAAGAGGTAATGATATCCTGATGGGCAGAATGGAGGCTGGCTCACACTGGCTGCCCCAGTGGAAGGGATGAATAAGGCTGAGGATGTAAAATCGAATGAGATAAAGATGTCTGATTTGAGGAAGACAGGGTTCATCTGATCTCTAGACATGAAGAAGACTTTATCCACTACCTCAAAAGTGGAGTGCCTAGGGAAGTAGAAACCAACAGATATGACAAAGGACCCTCTCAGATTGTCAGTTTCTGCTCCTGACATCTGTAGGCATTGCACCCAAGGAGGGTGTCGGAAGCAAGCTATCTTACCCTGATGCTCCAAGGGGAAGAGATGACTCTGACAGTTTCAGAGTTGACTCCAACACTCCAGAGCCAGCCACAATGCTTTTGCTCTGAGAGTCCTCTGGCTCCAAGTTACTTGGTGCCAGATGACTCAGAGAAACTATCAGAATTGAAGAAACAATGATCTTTGGATCTGAGGAAGATGGATTTTGGACCCATCAGTTCTGAAACCAAAGCATGGATCAGAGAAGGAGATATTCAAGGTGGTATGGATCTATGAAGGCTCTCAGGACCTGATGGAGCTGAGAGAACTTCCATCTGAACTTGCATCCTGAGGAACTTCCTCATTATTCTATCCCCATCTGCCTCAGATAGGCTTCTGGAGGATCGAAGAGAGGAAGCCATTGAAAAAGGCCTAGCATGTCATCTGGGTGACTGCTCAAGGAATGGAGATGGCAATCTGGATGGGATAGTCTCCAAAATTAAAGGTGCAGTATAGATATCAGCAGATCTTTTGACACTTGGCTATGGATCTGAAATTATCCAATCAGACTTTTTCAAAACTTTAGCTGATGACTTCAACGAAGAAGCTGAAGTTGACACAGAAGTAGAAGGATGATCAGGGGATCTTTTGCATGAATCCTTAGCAACAGAGTTGCCCTTCATGTCTTGTTTTTAGGGGGGGGTTGAGCACCAGCAACCAGTGTAGAGTGTTTAGAAGGGATAAGACTCTTAATTATTAACTTATTCTTTCTATCAATCAAAGCTTAGGAGTTGAATCCTTTACAAATATCACAATCTACTTCTAGGTGTTTGGGACTTAGACAGTGCATGCATTCTGTATGGTCATCTGAATTCAGAATCTTGTGCCCACAAGCAACACATTTTTTGAAACCATACAGTTTCTGTGACATTTTGAAAGGTTGAAGGAAAATTTAGACCACAGGTCAGTATAAGAGAAAAATTAGAATGTAGAAATATTTTTTTAACAAGGAAATAAGAAATAGAAAGGACAGGATTACCAACAATGGTAATAAAAGGTGCTATAATAAGTACAGAAAGGGGAAGGGAAGACTATCAACAATGGCATTAAGAAGTACTCAAGGAGTGCAAGGAAAAAAGGCTTAGTATATAAAATGTATGAGGGCAAAGGGGTTGAAAGAGATAACTACAAAAAAGCAATACATGAAATTAAACACACATAAAAGTTAAAACTATTGGTTGAACAAGATACAGAGCTTGAAAGCTCACAATCTATATCTGTTTGTAATGGCAGCAAACAAGATCTAAAGTATATTAGGTTGGTGGGACATTATGGGTAAAGGGAGGAGCTCTAGAGTTCAAGAATTCTACAATCCAGAAGAAGTGGACAAACCCAACAGTTGAGGAATTAATTAAAATGGGCAACAGCAGGTCAAACATTCTCCTGCACCATTTGCCTTGTATATTGTACTTGTTGCATATGGCTACAGAAAAGGGGAATCTATACCTTTGGCACTGTTTTGTCTTTTGCCCCTGCTTTTCAGCTGCTCCATAGTTGGCAACACAAGTTGCAAGTCATAACACCATGGCAGCCAGATAATATTCAAGATACCTGAATAACGGTGCATCGTTAAGAGATTACAACTGGACTGCAGTTAAATTATGAGATTGTGTCATTGTAATGCATCAAGTATTGTGATTCACTTCAGTTCTTTAACAGGTAGAAGACAAATATATTCAGCCTTGCCATGCTAGACTACATTGCATTACTTTAATACACAATGCAACAGTTAAACAAAAGCATGTTGTATGAATTCCATTCACTGACAATAGCATAACTAGGTTAGTTGTCTCAAATTTTCCAGAAAATTTTAGTGTGAACCGATAAAGTTTCAGAGGAACCCAAAAAGCTTTTCCAGTGTGATAAGAGCCAAGCTGGAAGGTAGCTGCACAGATAAGGCTAATAGGGGTTGTCAGCTATTTGGAAAGCATGTAAGGTGCACTTTAGTCAAGGCCAAAGCTAGTAAGAATGCATATTTTCTTGTTATCAAGAAGCCATTTAGAGACATTTACATGTTACTGCAGTAAACACAATATTAATGAACAGAGTCCATTTTATAGGGCTTCAGTAATGAAACAGACTATATTTCTTTATTTTAATGTACTGACACTTGGAAATGTGATTTACATAACATGATTACCTCATACTGACAGTGGTTTTTAAAAGTTATTCTTAATTAGCCATTAAGAGTGATTCACTGCTGCAAATATTTCATCAACTTCAGTAAAGATACTGAAATGTATTCCAAGCATATCATAGAACTCATTCCAGCAGGAAAACACATTGCTTCAATTTCAACCCAAAATGGATAGATGGAAAGTCTTCAATTACTGCTATTTCAATAGTCCAATGACATAATGTACTCCCAGTTTAGAACGCAAACATCTTCTTGTACAAGACAGACAGAGGGAGGGAAAAGATGAAATCAAGCTTCGAAATGTTCCAAACACAGTAGTTCTAAAACCTTTCGTATGTCATGTCAGGAGTCAACAAGCTCAGAGTGTTAGAGAGCTGTATCAAAGTCACATTTTAGACTGAAGCTGGTACTTATATTTAAGTAAGAACAAACACAAATGAAAAATGACTATGTCACACAACCAGCCTTCACCAACATCTGAATAGTTTTGCTAACAACTCTGAACCACATGCATAGTTTATGTGACATTGCGCTGATCCCAACCTCTTTACTTCTAAACATAAACCTTATCATAGCCATGTGTAATTGTCTATGAACCTGATTAATACCCTACCTCCTAACTACAACATTAAGCATTTCTGCTCTACCAAGTGCCTTTCTTCACTTCAGTTCTTTAAGTTTTTAAACACTTTTCACAAGATCTATGATCTATCTATATGACAAACCCATAAATAAACCTCTTCAAATGCTCACTGTTGAACATCTAATAAATGCACAAGTATCTTCTCTACTGTAATGTCTTTTTCATATGAATGTAATTTAATAGCAAATGTAAGTGTAATAGTTAATTTGTATTACTTAATGTGTGATCATGCAATTACTTAATCTCATTTAAAAATATTTTTAATATGTTGGGTCTTTTCCCCCAAGCCTCCACTGGAAAGGGTTTTTAGACAAACTCAGTAAACAAAAACAGAACAAAGAAAAGTACAGTTGTGTACCTACCATAAATGTAGATGTTTGAATGTATTCACTGTTGCAGTCATTACTCTTGGGTTATCCTGCTGGCAGGCTATCCGCAGTCAGCCTGAATTCCAAAGTCCTGGTCCGGAGTCGGTTGCTATCACCTCTTCCCTGACGTCAGAGTGCCAGGGGTATAAAAGATGCAGCCAACGCCATTTTCTTCAGTTTTTCTTGCCCCAGATGTCAGGTGCCCCCAAAAGGGTAGGCTAAATAGATTATGGCAATAAACAGGCATGCACTAAAGTAAACATTTCCTTCATCTACAAGCAAATACACCACATAGGTTGTATAGAATAGAAAAGTACAGATAAAACCCAGCAAATAAATGGGGGACGGTGGGAGGGTAACCTGGACTGCAACAGTGAATGCACTCAAACATCTACATTTATGGTAGGTACACAACTGTACTATGTTCATCGTGTTTCACTGTTGCAGTCATTACTCTTGGGTTGAATCCCAAAGCTGAGGACGGGCAGCTGGGCTAAATAGGATTAGGAGAGGCTATGAGGCACTGCAGAACTGCAGTGGCAAAGCCTGCTCTGGATTTAGAGTAGAGAGGTAAGTGGTAGTGCTTTGTAAAAGTGTGCACTGAACTCCAAGTTGCAGCCTCTAAGATGTTTTTGGTTGGTACTCCTCTGAGGAAGGCTGCTGAAGTGGCTGCAGCTCTGGTAGAATGTGGCCTAATGTCCTTAGGCACAGATTTGCCATGCTGTGAGTAGCAGAAATGAAAGCAATGACCTATCCATTTAGAAATAGTCTGTTTTGAGATAGCCTTTCCTTGTGATCCTGCAGCCTATGCCACTAAAAGTTGCTCAGTCTTTCTGAAAGCTTTAGTTCTGTCCAAGTAGAAGCGTAGCTGTCTGTGTATGTCCAAAGAATCACCCTTGTTCTGTGTGTTTGGATAAATGTAGTGTTTGTCCTCAGAGAAACCCTGTCTGGATGAAAAATGATAAAAAGGTTCCACAGCCTTGAGTGCTTGTAACTCCGAGACTCATCTTGCAGAGGTTATTGCTAGGAGTAGAGCTGTTTTCCAGGATAAGAATTTTATATCAGCTGTTGAGGCTGGCTCAAAAGGAGGCAGTGTGAGTTTTTCCAAGACATAATTGAGGTTCCATGCAGGTATTGGTGCTCTCCTTGGAGGCCTGATGTTTTTGGCCCCTCTGAGGTACTGCCTTATTAAAGGATGAGAAAAGATAGGTGGTTCCGTATTGTAATGGGCTGAAATGGCAGAGGCATGAATCTTAATTGATGAAAAGGAAAGGCCTTTGTCCAGCATCTCAGTTAAGTATTGTAAAATCTGAGGAATATTTGGTACATGCATGTCAATGCCTTGTTCCTGGTTCCAAGCACAGAATATCTTCCATTTTTCGGCATAAGATTTTCTGGTACTGGGCCTCCTGGCCTCCAAGATAACATCCATAACAGCTTTTGAAAGAGGAGTGTTCTGAATTGCTACATTATCCGCCATGCTGCCAGATTTAGAGTCCTGAGTTGGCTGCACAGGATCTGATTGTTTTGTTGGGTCAGTAAGTGAGAAGTTTGAGGCAATGCCCATGCTGGACCTCGAGACAAGCTCTTTAGGATTGGGTACCAGTGCTGGCGTGGCCAGTCTGGGGCAATCAATATCATTTTTGGCTTCTTTTGTCTGCCCTTTAGGAGTACCTTGGGAAGGAGAGGCAGTGGAGGAAAGGCATATACTGTTAGGTTTTTCCAACTGAAGGATAGGGCGTCCACTTTCCATGCTTGCTTGTGATAAATCCTTGTGCAAAATCTCTGCAATTGGCAGTTGTGAGGGGAGGCAAATAGATCTATATCTGGGCATCCCCATTTCCTTGTTATCTTGCTGAAGACTTGTAGATCCAGTTTCCACTCGTGGGGATCCATGAGGTTTCAGCTTAGTTCGTCTGCCAGAGTATTTATTTTTCCTGGCAGGAATTGCGCTTGCAGGTGAACTTGATAAGTCAATTCTGTGTCCCACAAGGTCATTGCTTGTCTGCAGAGGGGGTAGGAATGTGTACCTCCCTGCTTGTTTATGTACCACATGACTGTAGTATTGTCCGTCTTTATCAGTAGTTGTCCTGGATGAAGCAGATCCTTGAAAGCTGTCAGGGCATCCTGAACAGCTAGAATCTCTTTTTGATTGATATGAAGATGTATATGGCTTGTGGGCCATGTTCCCTGAATACATTTTCCTGCCATGTGGGCCCTCCAGGCATAATCTGATACATCCGTTGTTAGTGTCTGCCTGGCTGTGGGTAAAGTGAATGGCAGACCCTTGTTGTGGTGACAGGCCTGTGCCCACCAACGAAACTCCTGTTGCAGGCAGGGAATGTGGGTAATTAATGTTTCCAGGCTGTGGCAATGTTGAGTCCAAACACTTTTCAGATACCATTGTAGTTTCCTCATATGCAGTCTGGCATATGGAATTAGCAGAATGCAGGATGCTATGAACCCCAAGGCCTGCAGGATTTTCCTTGCAGATAACTGGGTCTTTGTTGCCAACTTTTTGAAGTAAGAAGTCAGTTGCCTTTGTTTGTCTGGCATGAGATAAGCCATCTGGGCAGTTGTATTTAAGCTTGCACCCACGAATATTATCTCTTGAGAGGGTACTAGTTTTTATTTCTTTTCGTTTACTGTGTACCCTAGGCAAATTAGTAATCTTTTTACAAATGCCAGATGCTTTAGAAGAATGTCTTTGTTCTCTGCTTGAATAAGGCAGTCAGTCATCCAAGTAAGGATATATTTGAATTCCTCTTTGTCTGCAAATTGCAATTATTGGTGCCAGGCATTTTTTGAAGACACTGGGCGCAGTAGATAAGCCAAAGGGCAGTGCAGAGAATTGGTAGTGCATTGAGCCAGCTATGAATCTGAGGTATCTTTTGCAAGATTGTATGATTGGGACATGCAAGTATGCCTCTTTTAGGTCCAAAGTTACGAGCCAAGCCTTCTTGCCCAGCATGGGCAGTAGCTGCTGCAGAGTCAACATCTTGAATTTTGGAACATCCAGAAACGTGTTTAGTATAGACAGGTCCAGGACTGGTCTCCAGGCTTTGTCCTTTCTGGGCACCAAGAAAAGTCTCAAGTAAAATCCTTGTCCCTGCTCTTGCTGTGGCACTTGTTGAATGGCCCTCATGTCCATGAGGGATGCAATTTGCTTTTGTGCCTCTGCCCATTGATTGTGTGGCAGGTCTCGCATACCTTTTGCCCTTGGCAGGGTGTGAAAGTGGAACCTGTAGCCCTGGGACACTGTGTTCAAGACCCATTTGTCCTCTGTAATCATTTGCCAATTTGGTGAAAAAAGTGCTAGTTTTCCCCCTAAGGGGGCTGCCAAAAGATAAGTGCTTGAATCTGGCAGAGGAAAGTCATTGGGACTGTTTCCTGTACGATTGTGATTTGTCTTCTCTGCTTTTGGAGGTAGAAGCACCCCATTGTTTAGGCCTGTATGAGCCTTGGGGCTGAAATCTGCCTCTGGGACGTCTGTATCTGCCTCTTTGTGGCCTGTCTGACACTGGAAAGGACCAATTCTTTGAAGGCCAGTTCCTGCTAAATCTGGGTGGCTGTACCTGTAGAAAATCCTTAACTGTCTGCATGGATTTTGCTTTATCCTCCATTTTCTTCAACACCTCTTCTGCCTTAACACCAAACAAAGTATCATGCTGCAATGGAGCAGCCAATAATTTTGCTTTAACATGATCAGGCAGATTCTGTTCCTTTAACCAAGCATGCCTTCTAATGACAGAACCCATAACAGCGACCCTGCAAGAGGCCTCCAGTGAATCAAAACCACATTGCAAAGTATGCTTTCCCACTTGTTCAGCTGCATGCAACAAATCCTGCATTTCCTTGTTATCAGAACATTCAGAATTTGTCAACATTTTCTGTTTAAGCAGTGACATTAAGTATTGCTGATATTTAAGCATATGAAACTGACAATTTAATGTCCTTACAGCCAAGGTAGCAGAAGTGTAAACTTTTTCCCCCATCTGTCCAGTGCCCTAGAATCCCTATCAGAGGGGACAGGGTTTTTTGCAGTGGAAGCCTTGACCCCTTTGGGACTCTTAGATATAGTTTCTGGGTCAGCAGCGGGGTTTTTATACAGAACTTTATGAGAGTCTGAGACCCTGTAGTATCTGTCTGGCTTAGCAGGTGCAGGGGGTAAAGAGTCAGGAGACAGACCGGACTCTGAAAATACATCATCTACAATGTCTAGAACAGGTGGAATAGCAAGAGGTCTGTGCTGAGGTAGTAGCAGAAAGTCTCTGAGCCTTTTCTTAGATTCTGAGTAATCTTGGCTCTCCCTGTGAAAATGCTCCCTCATGGTATGCAGGGTTTCCCTAAAAGAATAATCCACAGGAGGAGAGGCTGAAGGAATGGATTCTTCAGCATCCGAATACTCGTAGGGAGGAAAAGAGTATCCCTGTTCAGAAGAGGAATCAGAGGAAATTGAAGCCTGATCAGAAAAATCATATTCTGTCTCTTGCCTAGGCCTCTTATCAGGAGGGTGATGGGAACCCCTGATCAAAGTAATTAGGTCTTCGGCCATTTTAAGCATCTGTTTTTTAGGCATGGTAGTCTGAGTAGGAGAATGCAGTACTTGTTTATTTGTCTTTACAACTGCTTTAGTCTTTGCCTTTGTAGCTGAAGTTGGCTTAACATATAACTGTGTAGGTCTGAAGACACCCTCAGAAGCCGATGCCTGCTCAGTGGCTCTGGACCCATCTGAGGGAATGGTTTCCGAGTGTCCAATACCTTGAGTACCCAGAGGCCCAGTCGGCTCCATGTGGGAGTCGGAAGCGGCCTATGGCTCTGAGGTAGCTGGTGTCAGGGGCTGCGAAAGTGCCTCACTGAGAAGCGGCGAACCAGCGACTGGCCTAGCGGAGGCCTCATCGTCGGTTTTGGATCTCGGATGCCTATCCTTTTCCTTGTCCTTGTGCTTTTTGTAAACTCTGGTCATCGGCTGTTCCGACGGCATTATATAGGTTCATAGGTTCATACTAGGCTATCTGCCCGAGGGCATTTACAAGCCTAGCCCATAATTTTGTGGCTTACGCCACCCCTTTAGTATGGGGAACTATACCCATTATTTTGCTGTGCCTCTGTCGAGCAGTGACACTGAGGTAATCCCTGGGGTATATCTGCGATCTCCCATCCATTGGTCAAGATTTCTCTTGAACAAGGCCAGCGAGGTGCTCTGCCTCACATATACCGGGATTTTATTCCACAGCATAGGGAGTCTTTGGGTGATGAATCTATCCCTCCAGCACGTCTTATTAATAGCCATGTCGAGGTTTAAGTCTCCCGCCCTTGTGGCTCTGACGGATCTAGATTTTTTGAGGTGCAGCATATTCATTAAATCTGGGTTTGACATGGCCTTGTATGTTAGACAAAGGTCACCTCTGAGCAAGCGGTGGCGACTGAATAGAGCTGGAGTTCTTTCAGTCGGGCAGCATAGGACAGATGTTTGAGACCCTTTATCCTTTTGGTGAGGAACTTTTGTGGCCTCTCCAGCTGCTGCAAGTGTCGGGTCAGATACATTCCGAATGGGGCATTGTACTCAATCATTGGTCTGATGAGTGATGAGTATAGGGAGACTATGACCTCCCTTGATCTAGATGAGAATCCCTTCATGATAAGGTGGGCAATGTAGAAGGTCTTCCTAACTACTTTAGCTACATGGGTGTCGAATGACAGACTACTATCAACCTGGGTCCCCAGGTCCCTGATAACTTCTTCTGTGCTCAGTGGATTGCCACCTATTTGGTAGCTAGGGGTAACCTTGTTTTTCCCGAAGGGTATGACTATGCATTTTTGGCATTTAACTTTAGGCCATGGCTCTGGCACCAGTTATCCATTTCTGTGAGACCCTTCTGAAGGATATCTGTGTCAGATGTGTTTTCTACTATGGCGCCCAGTTTGCAGTCATCTGCAAACTTTGTCAGCCATAACCCTCCTGTGTTTGCTTGTACTTGGAAAAGTAGATGCCAAACAAGAGTGGGCCCAGGACTGAGCCCTGTGGTACACCACTTGTGACAGGCTTTGAGTCTGACATGGCGCCAGCAACTCTGACCCTGTGGGTTCTGTCACTCAGCCAGTTTGCAACCCATCTTGTGATGTATGGGTTAACATTTAAGCTGATGAGTTTTTCAATGATACCCGAGTGGGGTATTGTATCGAAGGCCTTCGCCAGATCGAGGTAGGCTGTATGGACTGCCTTTCCCTCATCAATGGCTTTGGTGACTGTTTGAAAAAGTCAACCAAGTTTAGAAGGCATGATCTGCCTTTGACAAAGCCAAACTGGGATGGATCCAAAGTCTGCAAATTCCCTATGTCTTTATTTATGAGGTCCATTATGATCCTCTCCATGGCTTTGCAGATAAGGCTTGTCAAGCTAATGGGCGGTAATTTCCAGGGTCGGTGGAGGCACCGCCTTTGTGAAGTGGGACCACAGTTGCAGTGCGCCACTCCTGGGTACATATCCAGAGGTAAGACTATGATTAAACAGCTGTCCTAGCTGTGGGTTTAATTCCTCGTTGAGTTCGTGGAGCACACAGCCGGGGACACCATCAGGTCCCATGGATGCTGTGTTTTTGCTTTGGAGAGAGCAGTTCTCACTTGGGCATTGGAGATGTTTGGGGGCTGCAATCGCTTGGTATAGATATCTCTCCTTTTGGGGAGGGGAGAAGTTTGCACTGAACCTGTCAGCCAGTATGTTGGCAATGTCTGTAGGATCAGTAATCTTCACATCATTTTGAACTAGTTCTGAGCATATCTGGGAGTTTCCTCCCAGGTTTCTAACATAGCTAAAGAAGGCCTTATGATTGTCTTTTGAGTCTTTAGCTATTTTTCTCTCAAAATTTGCTTTGGATGATTTTATGAGAGCTCTTAGTTTTTACTTATAGTGATCAAGGGTGTCTTACCTTTTAAGGATTTTGCTCTATCTTGTAGTAGCTTCCTCCTTTTGTTGTAGAGTTTGTTTATGGCTGGGGTCCACCAGACTGGATGCTTGCCTTTGGTACAAAGAGTCTTTGTTTTGCTTGGGATTGCCTTATCCATGCAGTCCTGCAGGTGCTGGTAGAAGGCATTTGTAAGTGATTCAGCGGCTTGAGTACTGTTTTCCGCCGGCTCGGGGTCTTAAAGGAGACCACACTAGTCTTTAGAAGTGTGAAGTCGGCTTTGAGAAGTTCTTTACTGTGGTCTTTTTATTTCAGGTGGGGGTGGGATGAGGACCTCCAGCGAGATTAGTTGTGATCTGATCTCACCAGTGAGGGGTATACTTCCAGTGTTGAACATTGTGCTCCCATGTTCGTGATGATGAGATCAAGTATGTTTTCTCCTCTTGTGGGGATGGTGACTAGTTGTTCCATGGCATTTGAGTTTATGAATTCCAGGAACTTTTGGGCTAGGGTGTTTGGGCTAGAGTAGTGTTCCCAGTCTATATTAGGGTAATTGAAGTCACCTAGTATGATGGTGTTTGGTGATACATTTATCCCCTCTAGTGTTTTCAGGAAGGCCATGTGAGGTTCCTGAGTTTGTGAGGGTGGCCTGTAACATGCTACAATTTGCAGAGCAGTCTTGCCTATGGTTAATTGCACCTGGATGGTCTCCGATGCATCGTGCGTTGCCACCAGTCTTGAGGTGTGGGTGTCCTTGATGAATATGGATACCCCCCCTCCTTTCTTGGTATTGTCCGGAATTTGGGGCCGGAACGCATGATAAGAGGTAAAACCTGATAGTGCTGGGGTGCTCTCAGGAGCCTTGAACCAGGTTTCTGTCACTGCACAGACATCGATGTTCTCCATACTTCGGCCAAAGTAATCAAATGCAAAATCGAACCGACGCTTAATAGTGTGTTGGTTAAATCTAGCACAAAACTGACAGCTAGCAACGTCGTGGTCAGGGCCTAGACAAGGAACACAGTAAGAATGAAAATCCTTATGAGGTATTTGCTTCCCACAAGAAATACAATTGTTAACTTTTTCTGACATCGGTCTGGAGCAAGAAAAAAGTTTCCCCAACGGGGTACTTAGCTTTAATGAAGACATCGGTTCTGAAATTCTGATTTGAAAATCTCAGGAGTTGGCCGACCGGCACTTGCGAACTGCTTTTGCTTCAGGCACTGTGCGGCAAGAAAGACTGGAGAAAATGGTGTCAGCTGCATCTTTTATACCCCTGGCACACTGACATCAGGGAAGAGGCGACAGCAAACGACGCCGGACCAGGACTTTGGAATTCAGGCCGACTGCGGGTAGCCTGCAAGCAGGATAACCCAAGAGTAATGACTGCAACAGTGAAACACGATGAACATCAAAAATGATAACTTACTACAAAGGTAGGCTGCCTGTATATGCAGTTCATTATGTCCTGTTAGTTTTCCAATAATTTAAGTCATGGATACTGACAAGTATGTGCAGAACTTTTAAAGGCAACACTCCTGACAGATACTGGAGAAAACGGGACTGGAAAGTGGGCCGATTCTAGCATCAATACTAAAATGTAACACAACTTCCATGCCAGGTATCAGTACTTTCCAAACAGATGTAGGAAGGGTCTTCATTTTTATTAAAAGAAGTGGTAGACAGAAAAGATGATACTCTATAGTCAAATGAAAAACATGTCTTTAAGGACATGAATGTTTTCCAGTAATGCAACTTCTTAAAGCTCATTGACCTTTTACCTTTTATAAATCTTTACTGATGCATTCCAGTCAATAAAGCCAAATTCTATAACTTGTAGACACAGTTTTGGCAAGCATATGTTATGCTAGCCTTTTATGCTCAGTTGAAATGTTATGTAAGTGAAAGGCAGATGGAAATGACATTTTTTTGTCAAGTTAGTAAAGAAATTTCCAGTAAAATATCAACTATGCACATCCTTATTGAAAGAGTTTAATAGACATCTGGAAGTATCAGGACATTGAAAAAGATAAGCCATGATAAGAAGATGCCCAAAATCTAATACATTTTAAGATGTTGCTGATTAGCTGAAAAAAAAATTTCTGAGAATTTACTGACTGAAAGACATTACTAGATTTTCAACATGTGTTTTTAATATATATTGTGGGGTCTTCTTCCCCTCAGGTCACTCTGAAAAAATGCATTACCCATCAAGATTAAACCCAGTTGTTGTGTCTTTCGGCTATTCCCGGTTAGGGGTCGCCACAGCGGAACTCCGGTCCGCTAATGATTGGCAGTGGATTTTTACATGCCGAGTTGCCAGCCCTGACACACAACCTTCAACAATGAAGGTACGCCCATTCACGCATGTCTCCACACAGAAGACGCTCTAGCTGAGAATCAAACAGGACAACGTCTTACTGTGAGGCGACAACGCTACCGCAGCACATAAACAATGCTTATGTAATCATGTACAGTATTCTTAGTACTGAGTCTGTGAAATCATTTTACTGCAAAAGTTTTTCATAAATTTGGAAAGATGCATCAAATAAAGGAATATGTAAAACTGCATGTATACTTCATAGGCAGATGGAAATTGTGAAGGAGATCCATTCATTTCCATTGAACGACTTAATAATGAAGTTTTTGCCATGAAGCTATCGCATCTCAAATGTTGAGGAAGCCTCGTGGTGCTTTGTTACAACTGTGAGAATTAGTTCTTTTTATATACAGAGACAACAGTTGTGTTTTCTATGAATTGCCTTCTGTCTGGTTGCATGTGGGTTGGATAGTTCCTTCAAAATTTCTCATTGTTCATTTAGTAAGTTGTGTCTGTAATGAAACATCACAGCTCTCTTCACTTAGTATATTGGTTGGGTCTATAATGACGCATTATATTTCCATTAAATTAGATGAAAGATTTCATTATTCAAATGTATAAAGTAAACAAAACCTTCAAGATAAAAACAAAACAAATAAAAAAAAACTGCAAATCAAAAGGAGTACATAACACTAGAACTCAATTCCTTATACAGAGGGATTGTGTTCCCCTGTTTCCTCCCAATGTGGGAAAACTGTCTTCATACTCCTGATCTCTACTTCTCTGATCATATAGACTAAGAAAAAAGATAGAACTTTTACATTATGAAAATCACATTTCAAAAGTCTGTTAAAAGTAAAAGAACCTCACCCTTTCCCTTTATCTATGTTGCTTGGCATCAGAACCAACAACAGTACTTCAAACAAGCTAAGCTCCGAACTAATAAAATGTTGACAAAAGAGAAATGGCAATTTTACAAATGTAATGATCTGTGATCTGACTAAAAAGCAAAAGTACAATTACAGAGGCTCCAGGTGGTTAGACAATTACATTACATTTTTAACATTGTCTAATGTTTAGTTTACTACCTTTGCCTCCAAGTAAAAAAAATGTCCCCAAAGGCCACCCTTTTAACGTCTTTATCAAAATAATAATAATAATAATAAAAATAATAAAAAAAGAGTATAATAAGCACCACTGTTTTCAGAGACAGCACTGCGTCCGTAGTTGTACCACTCAGTCAGACTTCAGAATCTTTAAGGGGAAGAGTAAGAATAAGTCAAAGGCATCTAGAAATGATTTATTTTTTGAGCATTTTCTGAAATTGTCATATCTGATGTCTCCACACCTTTTTTTTTCTTTCTTCTACTACCATTGTGCATTATTCTGGTGTCCCAGTTGTCAGCCTATGTCTGCATTGTCCCCTTTTACTATGGCCTTGGAGTGAAGAAGACATGAACCTAACTACGGACTTGACAGCCTTTTTCCCCTCTGTATTGTTAAAAGCAGCAACATTGTAAACAAGAGTGCTATCAGCCTGCTCAGCTAATACACTAGCCATGTTCTTCCCTTAATGATGACACAACTGATATGGATGCAGCTGAAATTCTAGTAGGGGAAGACTCACAGTGGCAAATCCATTACTTGTCTAGATAAGTAACAGGAATCTAGCCAATTTATTTTTCCCATGACATCTGAAACTAACATCAACCTATCTCTAACATTCTGATTTCTTTATCTGTGTATGAATAAGCCAAGCCATCTATAGAAAAATATGCCACACTAAAACCTGTCAAGCATGGGTAGGTCCCTGTACCAGGAGGTGTAGCAATCTTGAGCTGTGTAATATTTGTAGGAGATACCAAAAGAGCTTGCAATGCAAAGCTGTATAAGATTGTTTATAAATAACTGTCTTTCGTATATTTTTTCTAACTATTTTTGAATGTCAGTGCTGAACTTTAAAAATGATGACAACAGAATATGTAAGCATAGCAGAGCTTAACAGTTATGACAAAAAAAGCCCAAATAATGTATAGCCTGGAGACTTGCATTTATCTTCAACATCATCTGTTTGTATAACACGTACATTTGAATATGTAAATAAATAAGATGTGTGCTTCTGAATCACAGTAAGCAAGTCATTTGGGGTTGGCAAGTTTTATTTGGTTATCTAAAACTAAATAATGTAACTCGATGATATACAGCTATTGTCAGAACAGCTGAGGAAACTAGAAGGGATAGAGATGAATTGACTGAGATGGGTGGCAGGATTCATCCTTTGGGACAGATGAATAAATAATGACATTTGAACTAAAGCCAGAGAAGCTCCAGTTGCAGAGAATTTAAAGAGAACATATTATGCTGGTTTGGTCACGTAGGAAGCAAAAGACAATTTGGTGAGGAAGATTTGGGAGAGACAGAGAAAAGGCAAGAGGAACAGAGCATGTCCACAAAAGAGATGAATGGAATACATGAGAAAAGTGTGGCTCTTGGATAAGGTTCAAGAATAGCACTGAACCAGGAGAAGTGGCAAAAGTTTAACCCCATGTAGAAGGGAGGAAAAATGAGGGCTGATGATGAGAATGATGTTTACAATGCTATCGCCCTTTGTTTCACAGAAAAAAATTTAACTTATTTTAACTAATAAGTTTCAGTTTGGGAGAGATTTTTATAAGTATGGTAATTAATTTTCTCAGTTTATACTTGGGTGATTAAAGTCCATTGGGAGAATACTATTACTTCTGTTTGTAGTACATTATTAAGGATGTATTTGTTGTCTATAATATATGCATAATGACTTTTGTAACTTCTGATGAAACTGTATTCTGATTTAGCTATGGTGGTTTTTATGTGTTAGAAATCTGGTCTACTTCTATTTTTTCCCATCAGGGTTTCTTTAAGGTAATCGTAGACAAATACTAAAACTATCACCTGTTTACAGCAATGAAAGGTGGAAAACACTAAGCATGGTGCTAAGTTCATTTCTATAAACCACTTTTCAGTTATGGTACAGATATATTCTGAATGCAAAGAACACATTAGTGACTGCCCAGATAAGGGTATATTCTCCACGCCCTTAATGTCTTGTACTGAAAAATATTTAAAAGAAAGAGAAACATGCTATTTTTCTTGAATGGTATAATGATTTAGAAGGCAGAGTTTGGTGTTGTAACTCTAGAACATCTAGCAGAAGCATTCTTCGTAAAAACACAGCATATTCTATCAAAGTATTTCATGAAATACTGAATTTTATTTATTTTTTATTTTTATTTATTTATTTTACATTTGTTTACCGGGCTAGTCCAACTGGATACATTTCCATTTTCAGCAGAGGCCCGGGGAGAAAAGCTCCACATTGTAGTTAATACAAAACAAATTATTTACATAACGAAAGTAAGTAGTTAGTAAAATACAAACAGAAAACATGGTTCAATCTAGATTATACTAATTGAGAATATATACTAGGAAGGACACTTACTCTAATTCTATTTACAGTACAAGATAGGGGAGATCTGCATTAGTAAAACATTCATGAAGAATATAATTGATTTAGTAAATATATACACATGAACAGTTCTACATTAAATAATATCAGAGGCTATTAACAAGGGAGTTTTAGAGATTAACTTCTCAAGGGGAGTGAGCAGAGAGAGGTAAAAGAAGGTATTAAAAAAAAGTAATATGTTTTGGATACATTACAGACAATAAGCACTACAGATATATTACGGTAAACCATTTGCAGCACAATCCTCATCAGTTTTTTTCTTCATAAGCATTTACTCTTTTGTTGATAATAGATGAAACATAGGATCATAGGAGGTTACAAGGCTAATGGCCCTGGAGCCCTTACAAGCCTAGCCAAGAGTTTATCCCCAAAAAAAGAAACCTCAGTCAGCACCTGTCACCCCTGTCAATAAGGGACAAAGGTGGAACCCCTGGGACAAATTTCTGGTTTCCCATCCACTCATCATGGTATCGCTTGAAGAGGGTCAGTGAGGTGTTCAGTTTGACATGTATGGGAAGTCTATTTCAGAGACGGGGCAGCCTCTGAGAGACAAACCTGTCTCTCCAGCAGGTTTTGTTGATGTTGCATATTAGATTTAGGCGTTTTGAGTGGGTAATGCATGAGAGGTTAGACTTACAGATAAGGAGCATCCCTAGTAGGGCATGGTTGGCTATTGCCTTGTAGGCGAGTCACAGATCACCTCTGAGCAATCTATATGATACAGAGTAGAGTGATAGTGATTTGAGCCTGTCCACATAGGACAGGTGTTGGAGGCTGTGGATTCTTTTTGTGAGGTATTTCTGTGGCCTTTCCTGTTGGTACAGGTGTTTGGAGAGGTGCATACCAAATTGGGCATTATACTCAATTATAGGCCTAATGAGGGAGGAGTACAGAGAGGTAATAACCTCCTTTTTTCTGGATGCAATCCCTTTACTTATGAGATAAACCAAGTAAAAGACTTTTCTGACCAGTGCCGCTACATGATGGTCAAATGTGAGATTGTTGCTAACCTGAGTACCCAGGTCTCTCACCACAGGTTGGATGCTTAGGGGATTGCCTTTGATGTGGTAATCAGTAGGGGCCGTGTTTTTGCCGAATGATATGATAATACATTTTTTTTTTTTTTGCGTTTAACATAAAGCCATGACTTTGGCACCAGTCATTTGTTACTGTGAGACCATCTTACAGTATGTTGATATCATTTGAGCAGTCAGTGACAGCACCAACTAACACTCTGCAAACTTGGTCAGCCACAGGCCTTGGGGAACACTACTAGTGACAAGTCTGTTGTCAGAGGTGGTGGTGCCTATTTTGACCTTGTGGGTCCTATCAGTGAGCCAGTTGGCCACCCACCTAATAAGATAGGGATTTACTCCAAGTTGAGTTAGCTTTATAATGATGTACTGACTTTCCCTCATCCAGGACCTTGGTGACAGTCTCAAATAAGTCAACCAGGTTCAACAGGCAAGACTGCCCCTGATGAATCCGAATTGGGTGGGATCAAGTGCTTGGAGATGGCCTATGTCCTTCTTTATGAGATCCATAATAATAACTTCGTGGCTTTACAGATTGGGTCAGTAATGGCACCAACTTTGTGCAAGGGGATGACAATAGCAGTTCTCCACTCTACTGGAATGAAGCCTGTAATTAGGCTGTGGTTGAATAAGGTGCTCAATGGCAAAGCTAGTTCCTGCTGGGGATGGTGCAGAGCACAGTTTGGGATACCATCAGGTCCCATGGAAGCTGTGTTCTTTGCCTTGGATTGGGCCTTTAACACTTGATCTATGGAGATGTGAGGTGCAGGACAAGTATCAGGGATGTCAAATGGGCCTTTGGAGGGGATAGGGAGTTGAAGTTTGCACTGAACCTGTCAGCTAGCAGGTTGGCCAAGTCAACAGGATCAGTGTAATTTTTGACCAGTAGTACCAAATGTGCTGAAAGAATTTTGCAAACCCACATCCATTAGAACAATAAGGTATGTATGCGAAAAGAGAGAAGACTTATGCTATGAAAGCATATTGGAATATTGTTATGTGTAGCATAACTCACAGACAGATGGGAGAGGTAGTAACTTTGTGTGTGTGTGTGTGTGTGTGTGTGTGTGTGTGTGTGTGTGTGTGTGCGTGCGTGCGTGCGTGCTGTGTGTGTGTGTGTGTGTGTGTGTGTGTGTGTGTGTGTGCGTGAGTGTGCATGCGTGCGTGTGTGTGCGTGCGTGCGTGCGTGTGTGTGTGTGTGCGTGTGTGTGTGTGTGTGTGTGTGTGTGTGTGTGTGTGTGCATTTTGCTTTCACTTGGGATCTAGAACTGAAATAGGCCATTTCTAGCCAAGGATGGCTGGTTACTTCTATAACTTTCTCTGCCTCAGCAGCATGGGAAAGGATGTTAGATGTCAGAATTTTTGTGAAATCATGCAGATCCTTAAGGCATTTCAGATCAGGAGGAACTCTAAATTAATTAATTATTTTGATTGAAAAATGGTTCTTTGGAAGACAAGCAATGTGAAGAATTGATACAAAGGACTAGGTTTCATTTTATTACCAAAATAAAGTCTCACTATTCCAGAATTTCAGATTTTTCTATTTCTTCAAAATAAGTTGCTTAATACTCTGAGTCAAAGTGTTTTGCAAAAAAATAATGGTTAGAAGATACACAACTGGGACTGAGCACAAAAAGGCAAGGAAGTAATCCTGCAAGAGTATAAACAGCTGCAGCCATGTAATGGTCATGTTGTAGGATGTGTGCTTGCATTACAAAACAAGTACTTGTTCACACCAAAAGGAAACGGTTGTGTAAAGCACATCATCATCATTAATATTCTGAGTTATTGTTTTGGTACTTTGCACAGCTGATTCTCTTTGGCCAAATCACCATTGGAAGCAAGTCATGTCTCAACAAAGTGATGTTACTGTGGCTTATGTACGAGTTACTGCTTTATTTTTTCCATTGAGGAATTTCATTTTGAAAATGTAATTTTGTGGTGAGATTCAGCACAAAGTCTTGTATTACTTTACATAGTATAGCACTATTTTAGGTTATTTTCCTGTTTATTGTGACTGTGGAGTTGGTATATATTATTTAGGGGTGGAGTGGAGCTCAGAGGCTTGCTCCCTGAATTTCTTTTTGGCTCACTGCTTTTGAATCGTTTCCTTCAATGAAGAATGAGTAAAGAAATGTCCTTTGATGGGTAGTAGGCAAACCATTACTGCTAATATTGTTAAGCATGCTAAGCATAGCAACTGAGCCTAGACATACTTTACATTGCAAAAAAGAAAAAAAAGTCAGAGACAAAAATGTATAGGGCTTACAATTCCTAACCTGTTTTTTTTTTTTTTTGTTAGTCATAAACTGCAATAATTTTGATTTTCTTAATTATAATTTTTAATAAACAGCACTCGTATCCATACTCAGTGTACCACTGAACATTTCGGTTATACTTTTTAGAGAGGACTGTGGTAATCCCCTGCATCTTTCAGATGTGTGTCTTTTAAATTTCCCATGATTAAATCAACTGAACACTGTAAGTTCAAATGGGATGAAGAGGTACAAATTCTGATGTTATGAAACCTTAGAGTATTCCCCTGGTCTTAGTTACAATGATATCTAAGTATGCTATTACCTCAGAAATTGGCTGTCAATAAGCCTTCCCAAGTCATTGCCAAATTATGGATAACACTGTAGAATATCTACACATGCAAATACAGACATTATCAAGATGAACAAGTAACAGGCATACACAAAAATCTTACTACAACAAGGATTTACTTCGGTATGTCTCAATGTTCAGGCTCAGATTAGTAGTAACTCCCATAAAGACGTATGTGCACTTAATACTTAGCACCTACTTTTTATGTAAAACAACTTACAGGCCGCCATTTATAGTCTGAGACTAACAGTGCCAGCAATTGCCAGGTGCGGAGTGCAAAAGCCCAAATACTAGAAAACAATTGCAAGCTTCTATGGCAAAACTTTTTAAATCAGGTTTGCTGATTTCGGAAACTGTCTATGCCCTCTTATTTTTCCTTCTAAAATTTTAAGAATATATCTGACAGAACCACAGAATAAGTCAGTGAAGACATTAAATAATACATTTTAAAAAGTTTTTTTGGATATTGTTTATTAAACAAATGGCCAGTATACTGAAGACTGTTTGCTTGAGGCAATGTGACCAAATTGAAATTTGTCAAAATCAAGAATTTTAAATTTATATCATGTGGCATGCAAAACCTGTTACTCTACATTCAGGGAGATATCCCTTGCACCAGGCCTCCTAAAATAAAATCCACAGCTGCCAAACACCTCAGTTTTCATTGCAATTTCATTTGGTCACCTAGTATTGTCTGAACAAAAAAAAATTTAAATATGTTCTATTATTTATACTAAAACTTGTAGGAGCGATCCACAGTAGACAAACCACCAGTTCATATAAAGTCCTCAGAACATCAAAAGTCCCAATATGTTGTATAGACAAACCGAGACTCATTCAGTTCAAGGACAACTTTTAATGAAATAAAAACAGATGCAGGTTAGCGCTTTCACCTTACGGCTTCTTCAGACCTATTAGCATCTCTAAAGATCTCACAGTTTAAATCTAATAACTGGCGGAAGACCACCCACTCTTAAAGTACCAGTACAAAGAAGTACAAGAAAGTACAATGCAAATATACAACAACTAAAAATCTCATATCAGTAGAAATACATAAAAAACGTACATACCAGTACAAAATAAAACTCAAAAGTTATGTATATATGTATATAAAAAACACATGTGCCTAACATATGCATATACAAGACACCCATAGATGTATAAATTCAAAAGAGCATAGCCATCTATAGACAATACAAAATAAGAATATATATATGAAAAATGTACATATAGATGATATATATGTATGTATATGCATATAAGAAACAACGGTAGACATATGCATATAAAATATATGCAATTATAAGCATATAAATATTTGCTCTCATATACATATATATTCACTATACAAGAACTAGAAATGTACAAACATATGTAAACAAAAATATATAAAAACCATTATCAAATATGTCAAGGGCTGATAATATAATATATCATATTCTCAGTCTCCTCATTTTAAGGAAGGGCTTAATCAGCACTTTCCCATTGAGGCCAGGATACAAATCAGATCTCAGTCTCATGATCCATGTGGCTTCTCTAGCTTCAATGTATCTCCTAGTATCACCCCCTCTAAACCCTATATAGATCCTCTCAATAATCTTAAATCTAAATGTATGGGATGCTCCATACTCTGTCACATGTTTCGCTAGGGCATTGACCCTTGAAGCTACCCTGATGTTATACATATGTTCACGCATTCTATCTCTTAGACTCCTATTGGTCTTCCCTATATAGAATGCGTGACATGCTTCACAACATGCTAAGTAAACCACATCCGTGGACATGCAGTTCCCTCTTACCCTAAATGTATATGATTTCAAATTAGTAGGGTATACAAAGATGGGGTCAGAGTCAATCAAATGGCAGAAATTACAATGACCACAAGCAGTTGTACCATAAGGTAGTATCATGTCTCCTCCTAATGTCACTTTATGGTAGCAGAGGAGCCTTTTCAGATTCTTTTTATTTTTATATACAAACCTCGGGGCTACCCCCACAGCTTCCTTAACCTCTGGGTCAATTGATAGAATGTCCCAATGTGTTCTAATAACATCCTTGATTCGACCCACATCTTTGGTATAAAAGATGCAACATGTCACATTGTCGTATTTCATTCCTCTTGACGTCGACATGTATCTAACATTACTGTCACTACCTGTATAACTAGAGAAATAGGGGGCAGCTGCCCCTGATCTCAAAAGATCTATCCCTTCCATTCCTCTATCTATATCACTAGTATCATAGCCACGTGCCATGAGCCTCTCACTTAGATCACTCAACTCATTCTTAAACCCTAAATCAGTAGGACTGCATCTGGAAATTCTCATCACTTGCCCCCTAATAATATTATCATATATGTATCCTGGATGCATGCTATGACGATGTAGTAGTGCATTTTTATTGCACGGTTTCCTATAAAGTCCTGTATTTATCAAGCCATTATCTAGTTTCTCAATATAAATATCTAAAAAAGGTATTCTCACCTTAGAATACTCGAAAATAAACTTGAGATATTCAGTTAATGAATTAATCTCATTGACAAATAATACCAGTTCTTCGGATGATCCTCTCCTTAAAAGGAAGAGGTCATCCATGAACCTTCTGTAGAAGGACATTGATCCCATAAAACTGGGCAGCTGAAACATAAACCTATTCTCCCACTCAGCCATAAAGAGGTTGGCATAGCTATTGGCACAAGATGTGCCCATAGCTGCGCCATCTTTCTGAAGATAACATTGTCCTTCAAAACAAAATATATTGGATTCTAAAACTACCTCTAGAAAGGTTAATATCAAATATATTTGCTTTCCATCTATTCCTGATTGTCTCTTAAGATAACTACCTACCATTTCTACTCCTTCTACATTAGGAATAACTGTAAATAAAGATTGGACATCCATGGTGACAAAGATGTAATCTTGGTCCCCAGGTGTTCCACTAATATAATCATACAAATCTAGCAAAAACTGCCTGGTATCCCTCAAAATAAAAACATAGCCATCAACTACTGGCCTCAGAGGTTTTTCAATATAGATGGAGAAAGGTTCAGTGGACCATCCCTCCCTGCAAGTATGGGTTTAAGGAGAGGGCACTCCCTATTCTTATGGATCTTAGGAAGTCCATGTATAATGGGGATGAGGGGATGGGTCACATCCAATGTCTTGGACAGGGGTATGTCTATGACATGACTCTTGACTAAATCATCCAACATGCGATGTATCCTGTTGGCAAACATATTAATCATATCCCTATCTATAGGGACATAAAACTTTTTGTCACTCAACATCTCAACCATACTATCATGGTACTTCCATGTATCCATGATGACTATCCCACCTCCCTTGTCAGCTGGCCTAATGACTTTGGTGTGGTCATTGCGTAATTCATACAGTGCTTCCTTCTGTGAATGAGGCAAATTATTCTTACCTTTCCACTTCTTATCTCTGGTGTCTCTCATCCTATACAAATCATCCTCAACCATTTTACTATATGCTGCCAGTAAGGGGTGCATAGGGGGTACAAATGTACCAGGTCCTCTAAGACTCTTAACTTCCACTGGCTCATTGTTATTCTTAAATGTTAATTTCAAAGATAGATTGTGGACAAACATCTTGAAGTCTCGTAAAGTTTCTTCAAAATTACTGTAATTAGTGGGAATAAAAGTAAGACCTCTTGATAGCATGGCTTCTTCATCTGCTGTTAAATGACGGGATGAAATATTAAAAACTATGTTGTCCCCCTCCCTTCCCACATCCTCTTGATGTTGTGGTTCGATAGTCGGTCTAGAGACAGTTTCCTTTTCTGTCTCCTTCTGCTTGTAGACCGCACCCTCCCTTCCCTGTGTTCAATTCTGATGGGGAAAGGGTGTCTAATGTCAAAGACGGTATTACAAGAAGTTGCACCACCCCCCTGGGGGTCCCTCTGAACTCCTTCATTAGCCATACCTGAAGTACCAGTCTTAAAGACCTTCTTCCTTACAACAGGTTCCTGAGGCTTTTGATTACCCAGACTTGATAGATTATCATCAACACAATGTCCCCCTGAGGCACTAGACGTCAACTGTTGACTAACAACAGTATCATGGTTAGAAACACTGGATAAATCACTACATTGACTCTCAGGTGTAATTCGTTCATTCTCTCCTGCAAGGATATTACCATTATCAACATTCAGTGCAACAGAAACAGTTCACAAACTAGATTAATTTGTCCATTAGTCGCATTACCAGGTCCTGGTTGACTATCAATGTCCCTGTTACCCCTCGGCCAAGTGAATATATGTCCATGTCTGAAATCTTTGATGTATCTTTGTAGTTTGGGTTTTTTCTGATCCAATAGTCTTTTCTCATATTGAAAAACATTATCTAGGATGGTATGAAGATGTGATTCAACGCACGCCACAGGGAAACGTTCATAAATATCAGTTTGTTGCTTATTAATAACCTTCTTAGTTCCTCTTCCAACGGATTAAAGAAATCATTCAACAATGTCATATATTTGAGGCTTACTTCGATGTTAAGCTGCTGCCATTTGTACAGCAGCTCCGGATATTGTGTCCCTGTTGTCGTCATTTTTAAAACTCTTAATCCTCTCGGAATGATGCGCCACTGAATGCACACCTCAAAATGCAGTCTTTGCATCTGTAACCTCTTAAGTTTACACAAATCCATCTCCAGCCTATCGAATGCCTTCCTCAACCCTTCGCAGTCGAACTGTTCTGATGTCCGTTCACCCGGTACTTCCTCATCAGCTTCAAAGAGCACCAGTGGATTGGTACGTTCATGAAGACATTCAGAGAATCTATCCAACACAGGATGCAGGGTGTCAACTGAGCCTTCCCTTTCTCCCATGGCATACGGAAGTTCAATCTGCATAGAACTGGTGTCTACCATGTCTCTGATCAGGCAAAAGCAGCAACAACAAATTAAATTGAAAATATACTGCCTGTGCAGATTAAACGCTCCCACCGAAACAGCCAAACACAAAAGTGAAAAGTATACTAAAAGTTGTAGGAGCGATCCACAGTAGACAAACCACCAGTTCATATAAAGTCCTCAGAACATCAAAAGTCCCAATATTGCAAACGAATATTGTATAGACAAACCGAGACTCATTCAGTTCAAGGACAACTTTTAATGAAATAAAAACAGATGCAGGTTAGCGCTTTCACCTTACGGCTTCTTCAGACCTATTAGCATCTCTAAAGATCTCACAGTTTAAATCTAAAAACTGGCGGGAAGACCACCCACTCTTAAAGTACCAGTACAAAAATGTACAAGAAAGTACAATGCAAATATACAACAACTAAAAATCTCATATCAGTAGAAATACTTAAAAAACATACATACCAATACAAAATAAAACTCAAAACTTATGTACATATGTATATAAAAAACACATGTGCCTAACGTATGCATATACAAGATGCCCATAGATGTATAAATTCAAAAGTGCATAGCCATCTATAGACAATACAAAATAAATATATATATATGAAAAATGTACATATAGATGATATATATGTATGTATATGCATATAAGAAACAACGGTAGACATATGCATATAAAAATATATGCAATTATAAGCATATAAATATTTGCTCTCATATACATATATATTCACTATACAAGAACTAGAAATGTACAAACATATGTAAACAAAATATATAATAATAATGATATTTATGAACGTTTCCCTGTGGCGTGCGTTGAATCACATATTCATGCCATGCTAGATAATGTTTTTCAATATGAGAAAAGACTATTCGATCAGAAAAAACTCAAACTACAAAGAGACATTAAAGATTTCAGACATGGACATATATTCACTTGGCCGAGGGGTAACAGGGACATTGATAGTCAACCAAGACCTGGTAATGTGACTAATGGACATATCAATCTAGGTTGTGATTCTGTTCCTGTTGCACTGAATGTTGATAATGGTAATATCCTTGCAGGAGTGAATGAACGAATTACACCTAATAGTCAATGTGGTGATTTATCCGATGTTTCTAACCATGATACTGTTGTTAGTCAACAGTTGACATCTAGTGCCTCAGGGGGACATCGTGGTGATGATAATCGATCAAGTCTGGGTAATCAAAAGCCTCAGGAACCTGTTGTAAGGAAGAAGGTCTCTAAGACTGGTACTTTAGGTATGGATGATGAAGGAGTTCAGAGGGACCCCCAGGGGGGTGGTGCAACTTCTAGTAATACCGTCTTTGACATTGGACACCCTTTCCCCATCAGATTCGAACACAGGGAAGGGAGGGTGCGGTCTACAAGCAGAGGGAGACAGAAAAGGAAACTGTCTCTAGACCGACTATCGAACCACAACATCAAGAGGATATGGGAAGGGAGGGGGACAACATAGTTTTTAATATTTCATCTCGTCATTTAACAGCAGATGCAGAAGCCATGCTATCAAGAGGTCTTTCTTTTATTCCCACTAATTACAGTAATTTTGAAGAGACTTTACGAGACTTCAAGATGTTTGTCCGCAATCTATCTTTGAAATTAACATTTAAGAATAACAATGAGCAAGTGGAGGTTAAGGGTCTTAGGAGACCTAGTACATTTGTACCCCCTATGCACCCCATACTGGCAGCATATAGTAAAATGGTTGAGGACGATTTGTATAGGATGAGAGACACCAGAGATAAGAAGTGGAAAGGTAAGAATAATTTGCCTCAATCACAGAAGGAAGCCCTGTATAAATTACGCAATGACCACACCATAGTCATTAGGCCAGCTGACAATGGAGGTGGGATAGTCATCATGGATACATGGAAGTACCATGATAGTATGGTTGAGATGTTGAGTGATGAAAAGTTTTATGTCCCTATAGATAGGGATATGATTAATATTTTTGCCAACAGGATACATCGCATGTTGGATGATTTAGTCAAGAGTCATGTCATAGACATTCCCCTGTCCAAGACATTGGATGTGACCCATCCCCTCATCCCCATTATACATGGACTTCCTAAGATCCATAAGAATAGGGAGCGCCCTCCCCTTAGACCCATAGTTGCGGGGAGGGGTTGATCCACTGAACCTTTCTCCATCTATATTGAAAAACTTTTGAGGCCAGTAGTTGATGCCCATGTTTTTATTTTGAGGGATACCAGGCAGTTTTTGCTAGATTTTTATGATTATATTAGTGGAATACCTGGAGACAAAGATTACATCTTTGTCACCATGGATGTCCAATCTTTATTTACAGTTATTTCTAATGTGGAAGGAGTAGAAATGGTAGGTAGCTATCTTATAATCAGGAATAGATGGAAAGTAAACAGATTTGATATTAACCTTTCTAGAGGTAGTTTTAGAATCCAATATATTTTGTTTTGAAGGACAATGTTATCTTCAGAAGGATGGCGCAGCTATGGGCACATCTTGTGCCAATAGCTATGCCAACCTCTTTATGGCTGAGTGGGAGCATAGGTTTATGTTTCAGCTGCCCAGTTTTATGGGATCAGTGTCCTTCTATAGAAGATTTGTGGATGACCTCTTCCTTTTATGGAGAGGATCATCCGAAGAACTGGTATTATTTGTCAATGAGATTAATTCATTAACTGAATATCTCAAGTTTACTTTTGAGTATTCTAAGGTGAGAATACCTTTTTTAGATATTTATATTGAGAAACTAGATAATGGCTTGATAAATACAGGACTTTATAGGAAACCGTGCCATAAAAATGTACTACTATATCGTCATAGCATGCATCCAGGATACATATATGATAATATTATTAGGGGCAAGCGATGAGAATTTCCAGATACAGTCCTACTGATTTAGGGTTTAAGAATGAGTTGAGTGATCTAAGTGAGAGGCTCATGGCACGTGGCTATGATACTAGTGATATAGATAGAGGAATGGAAGGGATAGATCTTTTGAGATCAGGGTCAGCTGCCCCCTATTTCTCTAGTTATACAGGTAGTGACAGTAATGTTAGATACATGTCGACGTCAAGAGGAATGAAATATGACAATGTGACATGTTCCATCTTTTATACTAAAGATGTGGGTCGAATCAAGGATGTTATTAGAACACATTGGGACATTCTATCAGTTGACCCAGAGGTTAAGGAAGCTGTGGGGGTAGCCCCGAGGTTTGTATATAAAAATAAAAAGAATCTGAAAAGGCTCCTCTGCTACCATAAAGTGACATTAGGAGGAGACATGATACTACATTATGGTACAACTGCCTGTGGTCATTGTAATTTCTGCCATTTGATTGACTCTGACCCCATCTTTGTACACCCTACCAATTTGAATTCATATACATTTAGGGTAAGAGGGAACTGCATGTCCACGGATGTGGTTTACTTGGCATGTTGTGAGGCATGTCACGCATTCTATATAGGGAAGACCAATAGGAGTCTAAGAAATAGAATGTGTGAACATATGTATAACATCAGGATAGCTTCAAGGGTCAGTGCTCTAGTGAAACATGTGACAGTGTATGGAGCATCCCATACATTTAGATTTAAGATTATTGAGAGGATCTATATAGGGTTTAGAGGGGGTGATACTAGGAGATACATTGAAGCTAGAGAAGCCACATGGATCATGAGACTGAGATCTGATTTGTATCCTGGCCTCAATGGGAAAGTGTTGATTAAGCCCTTCCTTAAAATGAGGAGACTGAGAATATGATATATTATATTATCAGCCCTTGACATATTTGATAATGGTTTTTATATATTTTTGTTTACATCCCTGTTTTCTGGTAAAACAAATTTCTGCAACAGATATTGTATGCTGAAATGTGCACAGAAGGGGTGTGTTGACACATGGCTGGTTCATGTGGAACACTGAATTCATTAACATATGAGAAGTGATATCCTACTTGTAGGATATCATGTAATACAAGAGCAGATACAGAAAACAAAGAAAGAAGCATGGTTTTGTCGTAAGCAAACAGTAGAATGCAAACTGAAAAACTAACATAATACAAGAACATATAACGAGGCGCAGAGGGCAAAGGCAAGACATTATTTTCCAATTTCTAGTGACAATAGGTAGTATACTACTATACTACCAAGAGTGTTATCGGTAGTATTGGAGATTCTCTCAACTTAAGGACATGAAAAGGACAGAGAAAGTTCAGCACAGACCTCTCACTTCTACCTATTTTGGAGGTGTATACCTACTTAAAGGCTTGATTTATTCCTTTGCATGATTGTTTATCAATCTCACCACTCATCACATATGATTTTAAAATTGTTTAGTACACATGAATCTAAACTACATGGCCTCCATACTGATGGTACCAGCAAGTTAAAGAAAGTGTCACAGTGGTGCAGTGGTTAGTATTGTTGCCACACAGCAAGAGGTTCTCTGGTTCAATTCTCAGTTGGTGTGCCTTCTGTGTGGAGTCTGCACATCACCCCTGCATCTCTGCGGGTTTCCTCTGGGTGCTCTATTGTCTTCCCATATTCCAAAAACATACGTCTGAAGTGTTTTTCCCCAGGCCTCCACTAAAAATTGTCTCTATCCCAGTCGGACTTTCCCGGTAAACAAATGTTAAATAATAATATAAAATCTCCAATTTTCAGAAACAAAAATAAATGACTTTGAAAATAGATTTTTTTTTTTGCAGTATCTTTTATTAAAATATTCACATATTACACTGTGTTGTTAATATGTTTATATTTTTGTCACCTGTAGGGTTTTAAGCTTGTGCTCCTAAGTAGAAGCCCTCAGTCCTTCTTGAATTAGGAAGAGTTGTGTGCTATTCATTACTCAAACAGTGTGCTAATTAGGTGCACAGAATTTTGGGCTGATGTGCTACCTGTTTTCAAGAGCATTTGTATGCAATTTTAATGTCTGCAGGTTGAGAGGTATGGTTCAGCAGAGGGGAAAATAGAGCATGGTCTGAGCCAAAAGTCTTACTACAGCAATTAGAAAAATAAATGATGTAGTGTCCTAAAGAATAAAGAAAGAAAGAATGTGGAAAAGTAAGACAATGCATAAATGTAAATATTGCCTGTGAACCCACAGAGGGCAGGATAGTATAATATTAAAAAAGAGAGATATGAAAAAAACAGCATGATGAATATGCATTATGGATAACTCTTGACAGGCAGATGATACTATTTCACATTAAATCTGTATATTACTGTTGCAGTCTTTTTGAATAAGGAGTCTGTTTAAAACAATACCAACATTCAAGAATTCATCAGAAAGATGTAAGAGAGCCATCAGGAAGGTTGGAGAAAGAAGGAATCTGTTATGTTGAAAGGTTCTGCAGTTTAACCATTACATAGATAATATCAGCACCATATCAGGCTTAATTGGTGCCCTGTGCCGCTCTTTGATTTGCAGTCTTCAGCACTAGGTTAAAGAGGAAAAAACCCCATAAAGGTCTGTTCTCTAAACTGATATTCGTTTCTTCTCTCCTACTGAACAGCACCAGATCCCTAATACCCTCACACTCAATGTGAGAGTAAAAAGAGTCCATTCTCTGATCTGGTGCTCTTCCCCTAATAAGAAGGAGCACCAGGTCCTAATACCCCCATCCCCCTGCTATACTGAATGCCCTCACTTTTAAAGGAGGAGCAGGTTTGAAAAAAAAAAAGATCCACCAATTGTTTCCCCTGACAATTTGCACCTGAGGCGACTGCACTTTTTGCCCCATCTAGCTACGTTGCTGGATAATATAAAAACAAGATCATCCAACTGTTCTTTATCTGCCATCAGGTTCTGTCTTCATGTATGGCAGTTACATATTTCTAATGCAGAACAGTGCTACCATATTTTAAAGACCCCCCCCCAAAAAAAAAACTTTGCTCATGTTGCATTACTTTTAAAGGCAAGTATGCAACTTCTGCAATGGATAATATAAGATGCTGCCATTACTGCTTATATATTAAGATGTTTCACTGTTTTCTGTAACATTTAGAGGAAAATTGCCAGTTTTAGGTAAAATGGCTGGACATTGCTTTTTACTTTCCCCTTTACATCCAAATGCAACACTGCTGCTTAAATTAAAAATATGCTTAAAAAATCAGGACAAGTAGTAACTCTATATCTGAAAGTATAAACTTCTAGTTTTCTATGCCTGGTTAGCCTAGAACATTAAAAAAAAATTGATAAGTAATAATATAAACTGTATTGTTTCACCCACCTAACTAAAAGTTCTGGCATGAAGTATGGCTTATGAAAAAAGTAGTGAATACATAAGTAAATACATACAGACATATATAAGTATATAAATAAAAAGAAAGGTACAACACAGTGATGTTGCCAAGAATCAGTTCTACAGATAGAAACCACATGACACATAATAATTTAGTTGACAGCCTTTTCCAATAAGGGCCAGCAAAAGTCAATGCTCAGTATAAGCAATATTTCCATTATTCAAATTGCAATGTGATATCATATGGATAGACTAAGCCTGTATCATCACAGAAGGCAAACATTTTGTAAGTAGTACTGTTATATTGCATTGTAATGAAATTATGAGTATTTTATCTGATTTGCAATACAAAAACAATACAAAAGAGATGGCATGAGTATATATGGGCCAGTGAATAATAAATATTTCATGTGTACTACAGTGGTCATGATACTTATGGGTGTAGCATCACCAAATGTAATTACTTTACTAAATAAGGGCTTTTAGTTGCTACATTCCATTTCAGAGAAAGTATTCACATTGAGAACATCATATTTAAACACTGTTAACACTTCAAACAATGTTTTCTACCTTTCTTCCTCTGCATTCCTTATCACTGAGGCATGAACATCATTTGCTTGCAGAATTCCTGTGAAGAACTGTACTGTAGCCTGAAAGTCTGTTTTCACTTTATTTCCTTTGCTTTTATCTTTCAAATTGCAGAAAATGCAGCTAATGAAAATACTGTATAGATATTTTTCAACAGTAAGAAACACAATACATTGGGTAAAAGCTGGTTAAACTCGAGAAGCAAAACAAATGTGTAGGAAGAAGCAGCTAACATAGCCATAAAAACAGTCTGTTTATTACAAAGACAATAACAAATTGTAAGCACTTTCACAGCACTAAGCACTTCATCAGACCATCATTTTTAAAAAGCCCAAATCCATTTAAATACAAAATTACAAAATTAGTGGGCATATTAACAACATATAATTGTAATACCAAAAATTCAACCACATCTTTGAATTGTTGGTATTACAATTATAGGATAACAGTAGGGTTGTTGAGATTAAGAATTGCATGGAATGTATTGAACTGAACTGAATTTTAGAGTTACAGGGTGATAAGGATTTAAATCTCAATGAGGCTGTCCTTTTAAAGCTGTTTTTTAAGTCACATGCTTTACTTTGCTGATTTTGTAATTCTGTATTTAAATGGATTTGTGCTTTTTGAAAATTATGGTTTGATGAAGCACCTTAGAGACATGAAAGTTCTTGTCTTTGTAATAAATGGACTGTTTTTATAGCTGTCTTAGCTGTTTCTTCTTACATATTTTTATTTTTTCACCAGTGCTTATACATACATACATACTGAAAAATATTTACAACTCACCTTCCATATTTCATTTGTCACATAAAAGATACTTTTCTTGTTTATTTTACAGACAGAAGTGGTATTAATGTGGTTCAGTCATTCTTACTAAAATATACTCTTCCGATAGAATTATTTTAATTTGGACTTTTTTCCCTATTTAGTCATTTATTTTTTGGACACAAATTTGATACATTCCTCTGCCCAACAATATCTGTATTAAAAGAACAAGTTATACATCAAACAAATACTTGCATCAACATTAGAGCTGATCCCAGCAAGTTACATCATGTAAATTATTATGTAAATCTACTACCTAAAGTCTGCTAAACAGTGTTTCCTTACTGCTCTTGGCAGCTGAAGTTATAACATTTCCATGGTCTTTGTCTCATAGGTTCATAGGTTCATACTAGGCTATCTGCCCTAGGGCATTTATAAGCCTAGCCAGAGTATGTTTGGCTTTCTCCACCCTTTTAGATTAGTTGACTGTGCCTTTGTATAGTAGGTCACAGAAGTTAGCCCTTTTAAGGTTTGTTTACTGTACCTCTGTCAAGCAGCGACACAGAAGAGATCCCAGTGGTAAACTTACGATCTCCCATCCATTCATCAAGATTTCTCTTGAAGAGGGTCAGTGAGGGGCTCTGCCTAACATGGATTGGGATTTTGTTCCAGAGTGAGGGGAGCCTCTGGGATATGAATCTGTCCCTCCAGCATGTCCTATTTATTTCTGTGCTGAGGTTCAGGTCCCAGGAGCGTGTAGCTCTAAGGGATTTAGATTTCCTGAGGTGAAGCATGTCCATTAATTCTGGGTTTGACATGGCATTATATGTCAGACACAGATCGCCTCTGAGTAGGCGGTACGCAACTGAGTAGAGCTAGAGTTTCTTTAGCCGAACTGCATAGGGCATCTGTTTGAGCCCCTTGATCCTCTTGATGAGATACTTTTGGGGTCTTTCCAGTTGCTGAAGGTGTCGGGTAAGGTACATCCCAAACGGGGCACTGTACTCAATTATGGGCCTGATAAGTGATGAGTAGAGGGGCACAATGACCTCTCTTGATCTAGATATAAACCCTTTCATGATAAGGTGGGCTATATAGATGGTCTTTCTAACCACTTTGGCAATGTGATTGTCAAAGGAGAGATTGCTATCTACTTGGGTCCCCAAGTCCCTAATTACTTCTTCCGTACTTAATGGATTACCACCTATGTGGTAATTTGTGGGCACTTTGTTTTTTCCAAAGGGGATGACTATGCACTTTTTGGCATTTAGCTTTAGGCCATGGCACTGGCACCAGTTATCCGTCTCTGTAAGACCCTTTTGGAGGATGCTTGTGTCAGTCGGAGAGTCGATTATAGCACCCAGTTTGCAGTCATCTGCAAATTTGGTCAGCCATAGTCCACCCGTGTTAGCCTGTACCTTGGAGAAATATATACCGAAAAAGAGAGGTCCCAGGACTGAGCCTTGTGGGACACCACTTGTAACTGGTTTAGAGTCTGACATGGCACCTGCTATTCTGACCATGTGGGTTCTATTCCTGAGTCAGTTTGCAATCCATCTTGTGAATATGGATTGAGATTTACGCTGGTGAGCTTATTTATGATGCCCGAGTGGGGTATTGTGTCAAAGGCCTTTGCGAGGTCCAGGTAGGCTGCATGGACTACCTTCCCTTCATCTATGGCTTTGGTAACTGTTTCAAAAAAGTCGACCAGGTTCAAGAGGCAATATCTGCCCTTAACGAAGCTGAATTGGGTAGGATCCAGTGACTGGAGGTTCCCAATGTCTTTGTTTATGATTTCCATGATGATACATTCCAAAGCTTTGCAGGCCAGGCTAGTCAGGCTTATAGGGCGATAGTTTCTGGGGTCTGTTGTGGCACCACCTTTGTGGAGTGGGACCACTGTTGCTGTATGCCATTCCTTGGAAACGTATCCTGTAGTAAGGCTGAGATTGAACCGTGACTTTATATGAGGGTTTAGTTCTTCTTGGAGCTCATGTAAGACACAGCTCAGGACACCGTCTGGTCCCATTGATGCTGTGTTTTTAGCTTTAGAGAGGGCAGCTCTCACCTGTGCATCTGTGATCTCAGGAAAGCTACACTCTGTTGGGATAGACAGTTGCTCTTTTGGGGGGGAAGGGGGGGTTGCACTGAACCTTTCTGCCAGGATGTTGGCAATGTCTGTGGGTTCAGTGAATTTTTTGTCATTTTGCACTAACTCAGAGCATATCTGGGAGTTGCCTCCCAGGTTTCTGACATAACCAAAGTAGGTCTTGTGATTATCTTTAGTGTCTTGTGCAATTTTTCTTTCAAAGCTGGCCTTAGAAGATTTTATGAGGGATCGTAGTTTCTTGCTAGTACTGATCAGTGATGCCTTCCCTTTTTGGGATTTTGCTCTGTCATGTAGTAGCTTTCTCCTTCTGTTGTATAGCTTATTTATGGCCGGGGTCCACCAGATAGGTCTCCTGCCTTTGGAGTAGTGAATCTTGGTTTTATTTGGGATAGCATGCTCCATGCATTCCTGTAGGTGTCCACAGAATGCTTTTGTAAAGGATTCTGCATTTTGGGCCGTATTTTTCACTGGCCCGGGGGCTTTGAAGGATTCCACCTCAGTTTTGAGAAGTGTGAAGTTTGCTTTTGAGAAGTTCTTCACCGTGGTTTCCTTGGCTAGGGGTGGGGATGGAATATTGATGTCCAGTGAGATTTGTTTATGGTCTGATCTTACCAATGAGGGGTATACCTCTGGTGTGGAACATAGAGATTGGTGATGACCAGATCCAGTATGTTATCCCCTCTTGTGGGAGTGGTGACCAGTTGTTCCATAGCATTTGAGTTTATAAATTCTAGGAACCGTTGGGCTAGGGTGTTTGGGCTTGAGTAGTTTTCCCAATCGATGTTTGGGTAGTTGAAGTCACCCAATATAATAGTGTTTGGAGAGACCTTCACATTCTCCAGTGTTCTCAGGAAAGCTGAGTGAGGTTCCTGTGTTTGGGAGGGTGGTCTGTAGCAGGCTACAAACTGAAAGGCAGTTTTGCCCACTGTTAGTTGCACATGGATGGTCTCTGAAGCTTCGTGCAGTGCCACTAGCCTGGAGGTGTGGGTATCTTTGATAAATATGGATACTCCCCCTCCTTTTGTAGTTCGGTCCGAGTTTTGGGGCCAGAAAGCATATTATGAAGTATAGCCTGGTAGTGCTGGGGTGCTCTCAGGAGCCTTGAACCAGGTTTCTGTTACTGCACAGATATCGATATTCCCCATACTGAGGAGAGTCTCGAGTGCATGCATCTTGAGGTTTAGACTTCTGGCGTTGAGCAGCATTACCCTTAGTTTTTTTTTTTCTTTGTGTTGTCTATGGGGGTGGGTTTATCTTTTGAGCCTTGCCTAAAAAAGGCACTATGGGGGAGGCAAGAGCCTTAGCCAGTATTTGAAAACCCAGGGGTGACAGGTGCAAGCTGTCACTAGCGAAGCAACGTGGCTTGTCATCCCAGGCTGACAGATACTGGATCCCCTTTGAATGACACCAATACTTTAGCCAATTGTTAAAATTGATCATTTTGTCTTTATACTGTGGCATCATTCTTGTTGAGGGTAAGATGCTACTCAAGGTCAGGGTCATACTGGCCTGGGCTACATGATCAAAGAGCTCTTGTACGTCTTTTTTCATGTAGTCCAGGGAGGTACATCTCAGGTCATTCACACCAGCATGGACAATGACGGAGTCATACTTGTACTTGCTTTGGAGTGACCCGGGAGCTTGTGTTATGTGGCAGATCCTGGCACCCGACAGGCAGCTTACAGTGACCTTCTCCTTGTTCAGCCTGGTGAGTGGGACGTCAGTGTGTCTGACAATAGAGTCACCTATTACAAGTGTATTAGGTGTGTTGTTTAGCCTTAAGGGCTGTGACTGTGTGGCACACTGACTTTGTGAGGTATGTGCTACGTGGATATTATTTCGTGGTAGGTGTTGCTTGGATGTCTGCTTTGGAGGTCTCTGCTGCTTAGGCAGATTTTTATTTAGAGCCTCCGAGTATGTTTTTGTGTGTTTATGGGTTTGGTTTGTTGATGCGATAGGTCTATGTGAGACTGGATTTGTGGTGTGTGTGGTTACCTTCTCCTCCTGACAGGCTGTGCCAGTACTGGGTTGAGAGAGCTTAGCCTCCAGTTTGGCTATATAGTTGCATCTCTCACATATATTTGAGCTTGTTGGGAGGAGGAGAGGGTGGTCTGTACACATAAGGCAGTTGTAACATTGCCTCAAGATTCCCAGATTCACCAGCTGGACTGGAGATTAAACTCGAAACTGACCTTTGGACATGCCTGAATAATATAGGGAACTACTTATTGACTGATCAGAAAGAACCAATAGGGAGCAAGTGCTTTGAAGGAGTATAAGAGGATGTAGTGCTTTAGTTTGTGTTTACTTATGAGATTACTTATACGAGCAATTGCAGGGCTTTAGAATGAGAATATAGTGCCTAATTTGAGATTTAGAGCAGTTCTAAGGGAAAAAGTGAAGAGTAGACTTTGTGGAGCTGGGAATAGTTTAAGCTTGTTTAAGCGACGCTGCTCCGCGTGCAAGACCGTGCTAAAAGAGGGTTGCAGGGTTTTAAGAGATAGAGATCAAGGAGTTTAGAATTGACCCAAAATGGCCAATAAAACTACAGCTTTAAGGCAGTAACCACTCCTACAGGGACAGGCAGGATGTTCAGTGTTAACCACTGCCACTGGTGAACACAGAGAGTTCCCTTTAGTCCAAGCAAGCACTGGCTTCCAAGAAACTTACAAACAGTTCAGAACAGCATATCTGTAACTGAACTTTCTTAAATTTCAGAAAATGGGAAAAAAACAAGATTTTTTTTTTTTTTTTTTCTTTTTTGTTTTAGTTTAAAGGTAGCAGAGATACACAAGCAGCAAAATAATCACAACAGTGCATTAAATAACCCCACGCTTGAGTGCTAGGCCAAAGTCAGGTAAAATGCAGTTTTAAGAGAAAAAAAACGATTTTAAATTAAGTGCAACACAGGAAATGCAGTAAACAGGCTCTAGATGTGTTCTAAATACTGTTTCTAATACAGATATAAACTTTAGCAAGCTGGAAAATGCTGAAAAGTAGGCGGCAAAGCAGTAATTCTTAACAAAAAAGCAGAAGAAAATACTTAAAATCTCAAAAGTGGCTCCTTTCTCCTCTCAGCATTTTCTCCTCTTAGTAGGTGCTTCAGCAACAACTAACAAGCCTGGAAACATTTTTTGCACAAAACTCCATTCTTCACATTGTTTACATCTTACATGTCTGCTTATTTTCATTCGTCTTCACTTCTACACTGTTATTCTCATATCATGTTTGTCTCACTGCCTTATTATTTTACCTCTGGCATATACTATCATAATGAAAGAGCCACCACAACATTAAGATTTAGGCCTGTCTTCACCCCACGTGGAGTTAAGCATTACTGCCATTTCACATCACTGCAGATACAATACCCCGACATTGTGACATCCTCATTGTTAACATTTATTTTACGTATCCTTTTTTGTATCTCCGTGCAGTTTATCTTAAAGTTATGGGATTACCTTTCTGTCTGTACCTCAGCATGATTGTTAGGTATATAATGACAACCAGTTCTAAGAATGTTTAATTGCTAGCCTCGCATTTAACTTTTCTCTTCTTCAGTACTGTGTTTAATGTCTTGCCTTCTCCTGTTTACAAGACCATTCTAGTGAAACATGGCACCAAATTTATCTTCTGTCTAACTTATTCTTACACCTATTTTTTACATCATCACTGCTATTATTTGTGTCATGCATGCTTATTGATGTGTGGCAATTGAGTCTTTGTTGTGTTTGCTATGACACAACTTCTATAACTTCAATTGTCTAAGTGGAGATTTTCTTTCAATGCCTTCCTTGTAAATGGAGTCTTACCAGTGGAATACCCTGATTTGACAAATCTTATAGAACCAAATGCATTATTTAATTGAGTAAGCAAAAATTTCTAAATTCTATAAGTAAATATTCCCTTGAGCAGTTGCTAAATAAGTCTATTAGATGTCACAGCATTCTTGACATAATTCTTATAAATATGGCTACTTCTTGCACTGGGCTTCTGGTATCTCATTCCCCAATGACGTATGAACATAAACATCTCTTTAAACTGTTAAAAATCCTACAACAAACAACACTGAGTTTAAGTATTAAAAAATGACAACCTCAAGGTACTATGTGGCAAAATATCAAAGGTCACTTATAACTTCTTCTCCCCAGCCAGTAAAACAGTAACAAGCTTCATAAAGAAGTCAACATCCATTTAGATAAAAAAGTGCATAAAAGTTATCAGTCCCCACCAGAACCAAGTACCACAGAAAATTCAAAAACAAACCACCCTGGTGGGCCATCACAATAAATAAAATATACAACAAAAGAAATAAACACCTTAAATTATGCAGTAGATCTAAGATACTATCCCACCCCCTAAAGAAGCCCATGAACGTAGACAGGAAGCCAAAGATAATTATAAATCATTTTTTAGCTATTTTAGAAAATTAAAACTAAAAAATACTCTAAGTTCCTCAGAACATCATCATAAGAGAGAGGCTCCTATTCTGACCCAAATGATATCGCCAATGTCCTTGCAAACCAATTTACTGCCAACTTTGTCCCTGAGACTTCTATTCAAAGCCCAAAATATCAGAATTTATTACTCCTGCAATTATCTTTTAAGATCATTTACTGAAAGTGCTAACTTAAACCAGAAATACTTCATTTGAGAGACCTGACAATATACAGTTGCTTAATCAATTTTTTTAAACATTCCCTTGCAACCACACTCCTCAAACTGTTTAACTTAAATTCACTTATCTGTTTTGAATCCAATGAGTGGCACACATCAGTGGTGATGCCCCACAGTAAGGGTGGTCGCACAGCTGACCTGGGTAATTATAGAATTATTAGCTTTACAAACCTCACCTACAAAGTCATGAAATGTATTATAACTGACCTCATAAACAGTGGCATCAAGTATCCTATATGTGAAGTATAATGTTGGTAAACGTGAACTTGTTAATACAGTTTGATTACTTTTATATAAATGTAAATCTGTCTATGTCACAAGTGATAATTCAATAAAGGTGTTTAGAAAAGAATCTTGTTAGATCTGATCCCCAACAGTCTATTGATTTTATCTGCTAAATTTCTTTGAATGGGTTACAGAGGCTGTAGATGGTGGCCTTGCAATGGACATGACATACCTTGATGTGGCATAGGCCTTGGACACCACCCCACATGCAGGCATTGTACAAGAGTTAAATGCTTTAAGCATCAATACATATGTGGTAAGATAGTTAGCAAATTGCCTGAAAGACAGAGCCCACAAAGTGCAAGTTGTAGGTGTTTTATCAGAAAATGTGAAAGTGACCATCAGTGTCCCATGGGGCTCTGTATTGGAACTATACTCTTTGGTTTATGCTTCTCAAATCTCTAAGTGCACCTTTGGCTAACAAAGGTTGTAGATTATTGCAAACTAAGGTTGTTGTTAAGTCACTGTCTGATACACAGACTTCCCAGAATGAACTATCCCCAGTAAACTCTTTGTATACAAAAAAGGGACTCAAAAATGCTAAAATTAATAACATCACCACCCTTGGTACACAACCTCTTCCCTCATCATACTGTCTAGAAAAACATACCTCTACAAAACAAAAAAAGTATCTAGGGACAAAAGCACTTTGGTTGATCGATTATGCTCTCTTGTTCAGAATAATTTAGCAACAGTTTTAAGGAAATCATTTTATCTCAGCATATTGCCAAAGGAATATCATCAAGGTCTAAACAGATAATTACTCCCTCATACTCAACATTGATCAGGCCAATTATCATCTGCAAATACTCCCTTCGGAATGTCTCTCACTGAGCTCATCAAACAATTAGAAAGGCTCTAACATTTCCTAACAAAAAAGATCACAGATCTAAAGACCCTGAGCTACCAAGAGATGGCTGGAAGCTTTACTATTCATTCAGCTCCTTACAGACTTTTGAGGGCAGATCTTTGCTTTGCTTACCAAACCATTAGAGACCTAACTGTTTTGGACTGCCTGTTTCTCTAAGTCCAATATATCCAATAATACTAGAACCAGGCACCTAAATCTCCACTAACAGATAGATAAATTATGGTGGAAGGATATATTTATAACTCAGCATCACTCAAACCTCAGGAATAATCTCCCCATACATGATAAACAGTGCGGTTCACTATCTTTCTTTAAAATTAAACTAGATGACTTGATGGATATCCACAAACTTACTTTAGATTTGACGGCTAAGGCACTCTTGCAGAAAGGAGGTGCTAACTGAAGGAGTTGACTGGCAAGGAGACAAGGGTCATGTAACTTATTGTCCTTAGAATATCTAATGTCAAAAAAGGAAATATTGCCAGCCCAGCTGCATGGAATGTTGTAAGTGGTTATGTGTCATTTGTGAATGCTAACATGCTTCATGTAAGATGCTTGTGCTACAACTGTGTTAGAACTGTATGTTATGTACTGAGCTACAATGGAACCAAAGCATGCCCTGCTGGCTTAGAACAGAAATGTATATAAACTATTGTAATTGTGTAAATGCATATGTTTTAACAGTGGGAACTAGAACATAGAGGGTGAACTTGTAAAACTTCAAGAAAATAGTTGAGATTAAATTGTTTTATGATTGTGCCATAAAAGTTAGTTTGAATGCAACAAGGAGATGTGATGTTTAGTACTAGGGTGCCTTTTGCATTGTTTTGTAAGTATTTTATTCTTTTATGCCTTCCAGCAGTTGGACAGATCTGAGAGATATTTAGTTTTCACAGGTAGATGCTAAAATGCTGATAGTTTCTGACAATGGGGGTTTAGCACGGGAACTAAAGTCAGGTGACAAAAGGTGATGTCATCCATGCTAACCCAGCAGTAATATTTGATATTAATCTAAGAACTTTCTCAGAGAGAGATACACAGAGAGAGAGAGAGAGAGAGAGAGAGAGACTGCATTTTGTATCTGTCTTTTGACCTGACAACAACATAAGCTAGAAGATCCATTCACCACCTTGCCTTGCTGTAAGTTTCTAAGGCACAGTAACTCTTTTAGATTCAGACAGGAATATAGTGAAGAAGTATAGCTTAGATGTTTTCTTTCTTTATTTGAGCCTGTCCTGCAATGCTGTTTTAAATATTTCCTGTGATTTTGAATGGTAAATCGATAAATATTTTATACATGATCCAATGTATTTTCAAACATGCTAAAAAAAAAAAAAACAGGGTTTATTTAATCCTAATCCCTATATTCATAATCATTAACAGTACCTGTTCTGACTGGATTTAATTTAGATCCTCAAAAAAAAAAAAAAAAAAAAAAAAACAACAAATACTTTTCTGGAAAATTAAAGACATTCCCTAAATAACCCAATTTACCTAAGATATAACTATGAATTAGATATATATCTTCTAAGTTAAAGACAATTTAAATGATTTCTATATCTATATTACATTATCTTTATCTCTTATAATCTTATACCATTGTTGTAACTGCAGTTCCTCTTTACCAATGTTTTTCGTACATATGCTACTTATTTCAGATCATCAGATCTATCATTTATTTCATTAATAATGTTTAATGTAATCAACAAATTTTTTGTATTTCTTACAGCTAATCCATATATATTTTTCTTCTATAAACTCTCACAAAATAGTACTCAATCTTTTCTATATAATATTCATACAATTTTACAGTCAGTATTATTTAATTGTATTGGTTTTCAGTTTTTTTTTGTTTTTATTGCTTGTCTTTTATTTTATAAATAAATACTAAGAGTCCTTTACATACTCTCTTATCTCCTATTCTGTATTTAAGCCAATATTCAACACTTTTAGAAATAACATTTTTAACATAGTTAATTTCTTTAAAAGAAATTATACCCCAATCCATCTGGTCCAGGAGCACCTTATCCACTTAATACCATGCACCATATCCTCACAAATACTGCCACTTCTTGCACACTTCCAGGTGCATCGTCTTCCCTTATTAAATTAGACCATACATTAGAGATCTTTTCCTTTAAAGCAGACAGTACTTCCCCTGTAAATACCTCATGTTCAAGGATTTCTCAAAAGCAAATCTTCATGTTTTTGGTAACCTAACTATATTCTGCTATAGGCATCCTTCAACAGATCTCCCTGCTAAATCCACTGCCTATGCCTCTGACTTCAGCTCCCAGTTAAATAGCTGTATCGATATGGTAGCCCCTATCTACACCATTTATATTAAGGTACTTTCAAAAATAACCTCTATGGTGGAATATTTATGTAAACAAATGATGTATCTGAAGTAAGAAATGATTTAATGTTTATAAAAAGCCGCGGTCTACTTATATTAAGTGTACACTGAAGCAAACCAGTAAAGACCTTAGCAGAACCATTAATAAGCTAAAAGCTGAATATGACATTAAACTAGCCACTAAAATGCAAAATCTGTACAAATCTTTAACTATGTCAAGAAGCTAGGATCTAACATCCAACAATGTGCAGA